>NC_090287.1:8454833-8762000 GCF_037392515.1 Haliotis asinina
CTATAACAAAATGGAAAATGTAATTAGAGAACAGTGAGCGAGTGAGTTTTATGCTGCTTTATCAAAATTCTAGCAATATGATGACAGGGACAAAATCCTGGTCAGAAAGTGTCCCAGTAACTATTACTCGTCATAAGAAATCAAATAGTTTGATATTTAGGACTGGTATTTTTTTGGGGGGGTGTAACTTTTTTGTGATGGCCTGGAAAGTTCCTCATAACATCAACCACTGGTTTGTCTAGTTAGACATGATTATGGACACTGCGAAGCCACTGGTGTATTTACTCCTTTATCATGTGAATCTATTCTTACTCCATCAGGCACATATCAATCTATTACTACTCCTTCATCAGGTGAATATAAATCTATTACTACTCCTTCATCAGGTGAATACTGTCAAGTTTCTTTAATCTGACATCATTCATTGCACAACAAATTGTCAGATTAACGATAATATCAGACTATATAAATGCGACTAGGTTATGTTTATCTAATTTGTTACCTACAATAGTACAAAAGCGTCGGATAATGTCGACTGTCGAATAAAAGGAGGTCGGATTAACGAGACTTGATTGTATATTCTTATTCATTCAACAGGTGAATATATTCTCACTCCATAATCAGATGAGTACATTCTTTCAAGGTCTTTCAATCCACAAAGGAATGTGAAGAGCTTCTCACACGAGTTTGCAGTTGGATTTCCAAAGGTTGTAATCTGTAAACACTGAATATCTATTACAACCTTTCATACTGTCCTGGGTCCCCTGGGAATAGTACCTTGTACATGATGAACCTTGCATGAAGTGCAAACATTCACATGCTGTCTTCAACATTCAATTAAGGAATGAAGAGCTGCCAATTTACACACAAAGTAAATACAAGGGCAAAAACAGAGCTTCTGAGCTTCACAGAAACAAATACAATTAGGCTTTAATGCCAACAAGAAAGAATATCTCCATGTGTCATCAAAGAGTCTCTCTCACACAGGCAAGGCAAGATGTCAAGACCTTTGTACAGGAACACGAATACTTGGACCTGTACAAAAATGACCAGGGCTGCTGCATGTGTTGATGTTTGATCATTATCAAAAGGCTGAAATTATTTGTTTAATAACAAAACCAGAACATCTAATTACACAGGTAATATAACTGAAACAAATTCTGATATTTTCTGATTATGAATATGGAAAACGTATTCAGTGACTGTTAATGATGAAGTAAGGATATCCAGATGATAAAACTATCCACTTTCAGTGCTATCAGAGGAACAGAATCGCTGGCTGGTTCTTTATACCCATAATTGCATCAAATTTCTTCCAGCCAATAAATGCATCTTCAAACACATATTACTAGCTTACCATGTGATAAAGCTAAGTAATGATCAACATTATGTCTATTTGGGCTATTTCCGATGTATTTTCGTGTACACAGTCAAACAATTATCACAAAAGAAATGCGCATTGTCAAATGTGCTTGAAACATGTGTAATTATCAGAGGCAAAACAAGCCAAGGTCTATTTTTAGAATATATCAAAGGTTCAGCAAACGCCAACTGAGCGTTTGACTTTGGTTTTGTGAGAAACCTTTTCACCTTGGCATTTTTATCTTGCACGCAGAAATCACTTAGCTCTTTCAAATGTCTTCCGATAATGCAGCAGGAAAAAACAGGGATATCTTCTATAAACACTAGAAAGAGGATTTAAGGTGGAAATCACTTTCATGTCTCACTGATAATTAACATGAATAATATTTACACCGAACCATTCGAGGAAATCTTTCCAAAGAAGCACTTTTGTATTTAGCAAGCTGATAAAATGGTAAAAAAAATCAGAACACCTTTCATTCAATTTGAATGCCCAACTTGATAAGGAGGCCGGCCTCTAATTGCATGAATAAATCATTATCATAGTTAGGCTCTTAGAAAGAAACATATTTCTGATCCAAATCTTATTTTGAAAATGACATGTCACCAAGCTGTGTTTTTAGGAAACCTGTTAGATACCATGGCAACCTGGTCAAAGCAAGCAAGATGAACTTGTCTTTTAAATTCTACATCAAAACTTGTTACAGCCCAAATCTAAAACCAACTGATCAGAACTGATAAGACGTTTAGACAGACAGACTCAGATCTTTGTGGTCAAGCATGACTTTTCTACAACAGAAACAAGAACTTGTAAGCTCCCTCCTCAAACATGCAGGCAAACATTTTAGAAACAGAGTGTCAAGGTAGATAACTCCTTAGTTGTATGTTAGACACTATCACATACAGTCAGGCCGTGTTAATCCGAACACTTCTGTTTTTCATCAAAAACGTTCGGATAGTGAAGCGTACATACTACTGAAACGAACTTTTATGAACACAACTTCAGTAGGGTTACTTCCCTTTGACATGGTAATACAAAAAACATACGAACGTATACAAGTTGGCTGAATGTGCGATGTGGTGTTTGGAGGCAAGAAATCGACTTTCACATTGGTCAGTTTGACCTTGGCATACTTGTGACTGGCAGCATTGTTACGAAGTAAGATCACTTGTCAACCACGTGATTGCATCTGTCTCTCAAATGATCATAGCCAATCACAAAACATATCCATTGTCCGAAATTGTGCTCTTGACGATAGACTGTCCGAATTCTTGACCAAAATGTTTACACATAAAATCAAAATTGGCTTTAGGGTTTTCTCTTTTATTTTTTGAGCTGCAGTAATTTCACATCTTTTACGCCTAGGGGCGGGACTTGCCATTATGACTGACAAGCATCAGGTGATCTCATTTTGACACGATCAGTGTTTTATACAGGAAGTAAGCATGACAGGTATTACTCCAACTAGCCAAAAGTGAGACCTACTAATTGATCAAAATCACAAACTAACGACATCTTCAACTCGCAAGTGTCACTTAACAATTACCACTGAATGGGGCTCATGGTGTGAAGGGATTATCCCAACCTTTTTTATGTACCGCCGGATTAATGAAGCAAAACTATATGTAATTAGCTAATCTGTTACCGCTGATTAACGTTCGGATACGGAGAGTGAAGCACCGGATTACTGAATCAACAGGTAATGAGTTTACATAGTAAGCAAGATTGGTTACAGCTAGCTATTGTTCGGATATCGCGGGAATCGGATTGTCGGGGTCTGGACTAACGCGTCCTGACTGTACTTGTGAACCTGATGTGTACAAAATGTTCTAAGAAAGTTGATAGTCCCCAACAAACTGCTCAAGTTTCCCAGAAACTGTGCCAGTCTAGAAAGGTACATTATACCTCTATTGCCCTTCCAGCAAGTTATCTAATGTGCACTCTCTTCATCAATGTGTACCCATGGCGATAGTGATTTAATAGGGTGTAACATACACTCATCCTAGCACTATTGACAATATATACTCATCCAGTACTACTGTCCCTATATCACTAGAGACAATATATACTCATCCAGTACTACTGTCCCTATATCACTATAGACAATATATACTCATCCAGTACTACTGTCCCTATATCACTACAGACAATATATACTCATCCAGTACTCAATACTGGTATGCCTCCAACAGACATGCCTTCATCCACTACCCAGTGCTGGTATTCGTTCAGAGTACCATCATTTTGCTTTTCTTGACAAAGAAACCAAAGAAACATGACACACTTCAAGGAAATCCTAGTAAAGGTTCCACTGGAACATGATACCACATAACTGGTAGCTCCACACCTCCCCATTCTCTACACTAATGTGTTCCTGAAGCTAATTATTGGCACCAATTTTATTCATCTTGCCTGAGAGTGTGTGCTTCATGAAGCATGAACCTCCATCTGTATGACTCCAGCATTGATGAGTGAAGCACCTACACCCAACACTGTACATAATGAGAAAGCACCACAGGCTGAGGTGTACCGGGCACATCTCAGTAAACAATATAGTTATCTCATTAACCTTATCACAACGTTGTAATTATTACATTTTCATCCCACTTTCACACTGTGAGGCAGGATGCATCATACCTTCATTAAAAACATACTTCCAAAGGTATCTATACTGTAACTGTCAGTGTTTTGCATGAAGCACAAATTTTGTTGAAACTAGTATATGGTGAACCTCATCACTTTAGAGCGAGTTTAGTCTCATGCCACTCAGCAATATTCTGGCTATATAGAATCAGTCTGTAAATAATCGAGTCCCGACCAGATGATCAGGTGATCAACATCATGAGCATTGATCTATGCATTTGGGAACCGATAACGTGTGTCAACCAAGTCAGCGAGCCTGACCACGTGATTCCTGAATATTAATATATGTACCCTTGCACTAGATACTTAGGGACAATAAAACTGTACTGTGTTTGGAATAGTGGCCAGAAAGGATGCAATGTAATGTCTAATGTACTATTATCCTTAGAGCACTGTATGATCTTTAGGTCACATGGGATAGCACCCTTGAAAGGTGTACAATCATGTCTTTGTACTTGATTCAGTGGTTGTGCACACACCCTACAGTTGAAAACATATCTTGTAGAATGTGCTTATTTAGGTGACCCATGAAGGTCCAAGGCAGAATAGGCCTTCAGCAATGCATGCTTGCCATAAAAGAGGACAACGATTATTGTGAGAGGCGACTAACAAGATCGGGTAGTAAGGCTCACTGACTTGGTTGACACATCATATGTTCCCAATTGTGCAGATTGATGCTCATGCTATTGATCACTGGATTGTCTGGACTCGATTATTTACAGGCTGCCGTCATATAGCTGGAATAATGCTGAGTTCAGTGTAAAACTAAACTCACTCACTTGTTTCGGGCCACTCAGCATACAGTACAATGTATTTACTGCATATATAATACTGCTCCTATATATAGGCAACAAACTCCTCTTGAGCAACTCTTGTGGTGACACTTACAAATCATGCTCATCTGATGAAGAATGGCACCACACAAAACACTTGAATTCTTTGTGTATCTTGTTGTCTTAAATTTAACACATTCTTTTTAACTTTTAAAAAATTAATTAAAATGGCTAGAGTCTGGGAATCTGATTTTGTACATTTTGGAACTGCAAGCATATTGAAAGGGCAATATAAGATAAGAATACTTTATGACTCTCATATGGGAATGAGCCTTAGATATTACTACTATTTAAACAATCTGTATATGAGTAAATTCTAACATTTGTACTTTCATACCCTCAAAGGTTTTGGACAACTTCAGACACAGAAATATTGCATTAATGCATCATGCTGTGAGTGAGTGAGTTTAGCTTTATGCCACACTCAGCAATATTCCGGCTACATGGATGAAGTCTGCAAATGATAGTCTGCAACAGACAGTCCAATGATCAACAGCATAAGCATTGATCTACGCAGAAGGGAACCAATGACGTGTCAACAAAGTCAGCGAGCCTGACCACCTCAGCCTACCTCATGGCATAACAAATTAACTACAGTAATGTGAATTGGGAAGTACTTTAATTCTGCCCATCAGTATACATGGAGCCCATATGCCCCAGCATGACCTCTAGTATTAGGCCATACCATACAAACTGAATGATATCAGCAAGCCAAGATATCAACTTCTCTTATTCCTAAACAAACCTATAAGTGGCTGAAATCCATTTGAGAATTGGGCCAAAACATAACTTACCCTAATCATCCCAAAATGAAATGAGTTGCAAAGGAGTCTTAAATCTGGGCTTTAAGTATGAAGACATATGTTTCAGGAGCCAACTGGTTTCAAGCATATGGCAGTAAGAAATGCAATGAGCCATAAAAGCGCTGAAACTCGAGCTAATGTATAACAGTTTTGCCAAGCTGTAAATGAGGTTTGTGCTTTGAGGGGAGCATGCAGGCTGCTACATGAAGCCTTGCCCTCCTAATGAAAACATCGTAAGTTTTTTCTTGCTTGTCCCTTTTTTTGTTCTGGAAAATAGAAAAATAAACACGCTGTTGGGTTCCTGCATGTACACAAATGTTAAATCAGTGTATCCATTCGTTGGCGAGGAAATTGAGGGACTCAACTTAAGTGTCATGTTGAGTGATACTTTGAAAAAAGGCTGTGAAAAGAATCCAACACATTTTGAATGACAGGAAAAAGGGAGACCATTCGAATGAAAGGACAGTTCACACTGTAACACCATTGATGAAACAGAAAAAAATATTTGTGCACAGACTTGAGCATATGGTTTTAAAGCATAAGCAGTAATTGAATCAGTACTGTGATTTACTTTGCTTGCATACAATTCGAGCAGTAACAGACGGAGGACTGTTTTAAAGGTAGGAAGACTGAAAGTAGACATTGTAGTTTAGCATGAGGAATAGCCTTACCAGTGGGAGGGAATATGATATAGACAAGGTAAGTGTGCTGGCCATTAGTCACCAGTATCACAGGTTCATATTGGATGATAAGGACTAATGTAGTGAGTGAGTGAGTGAATCACTGAGGAGCAAGAGAGAGATTGTGAGTGGGTGGATGAATGGGTGAGTGAGTGGTCTCCATATACTTCACACTTTGGTAATGAGCACATGAGCACATATTGCCACATGATCCCACGAACAAATCTGTGGGTTAACACAAATTACATACAGAAAATTTGTCAAATGGGCAATTTGGCATTTGTAGAGATGTATGACAGATCAAAGATTAAACCTATCTCAAATATAACTGAACATGAGTTATCTGGAAAAGATGCATTGATTTGGCTTTAAAACCTATCAGTGTCATGGGTTTACATAAAATGAAGGATACTTATTAACCAGGCAGTTGATTGAATCATAACAGAAGTTTTAATCCCCACAACATCAATGACTGCTTGTCTACAGAAGACTAACTGCAACCACAAGCCAGGACATGTTAAAATTCCATCATTTCTATTAATTTTGAACCTATAACAAGCCAGTGCAAAAAGAGATAATGAAGGACAACAGCCATTATTGCTTTTACAGAGAATCCCGTACGGCACATCAGCCCTTTCTCCAAATGTGGCCACAGAAGGTAAAAGCACTCCGTCAATATCTAAGTATGTCCCCCGGGCTGAGCAATAAACTAATGGGTTTATAGAGTCGACTTGATAGCCATGTTCCTGCAGCCGGGAAGGGAGTTAAGCAAATCTTTTCTTGTTGTCCTCCATAAAGACTAATCATTACTGCTGTGTTTTAGGGTATAGCTATTGAATTTGGTAGTTCACGAGTAGCCATTAAGTGATTTCTCCTTTTGATGTTGGAATGCCAACAATCCTGAGATGATATCACTTTTTAAAGGAGGATACTTTCATTTTCAAGTGTTTTGCTTAAAAGGTAGCTTTGGTTGGTTTATATCAGAGAACATACTTTTAACGTCGGATTATATTGTTGTTGTTTTTTATTAATTCTTTTGTATTGGAATAGTACTGGAGTTTGGTTTTATGATGCTTTTAGCAATATTTCAGCAATATCACCATGGGGGGACACCAGATATGGGCTTTACACACTGTACCCATGTCAGGAATGGAACCCAGGTCTTTGGCATGATGAGAGGATGCTTTAACCACAAGGCTATCGACCTTTACACTGGGATAAGTCATGAAATAACATGGATGTTATTTTACAGGAAAATATTTACATTTACATGATCTTTCGTCAAATGTCTTAATGTTTTTCTGAAGTCCATTACATGATAAACATAGGGTTGATCACAGCTCTTGATTTCAGCCATATAGCAATACATCAAGTCAAAGCGTCATATTTATATTTAAGAGTGTCAGCAAATATAAGTACTTTAAATATATTTCATTTTCTTAGACCACTACATCTAAAATAGATTAGATTAGATAAAAATCATATGAAATGAAGATTCAAATTCAGGGTACATTCTGTACTTGAACCAATGGTCATAGTTTGCTGTAACAACTAAGGGACATAACTCTGCACACTGAATTGCACCACGTTGATTTTCTTGCATTCGATGTGCATTAACAACTGATATCACTGTCAACGTTATCAAATCATATCAAGTTTTGTTTAAAACATGATACATGTACTTTTCCAATTCCTACACATGCCAGAAATATTGGCTGTGTTTCCATAAACAAGCAGTAAGCAATGTGAGACCAACTCACCATACTATATGTCATTTACATGCACCTGCTGATTAAACGTTAACATTTCAACAATTACATTGTTTGGGCAGCAAACTGGTACTTTGTAAAATTTCTGAGAAAACGGTCATAAATGTAAAGAAATAGTATTTCAATACGTACCTCTAAATTGAAAACAAACCAAGTTGATCTTGAAAAATCATGCAGTCAAAATGTCTCACAAGTCTGTTAGTGTGTTAGACCAAGACTGCAGGAGTTTGGCTACAGCCACTATAGAAACAGACATTCATCACGTGTGCACCAGGTTTTTTCCAGACAAATTACTCCCACAAATCCCCTGGGATATTAAAAAGTCCAGATATGTGAATGAGTGAGGTAACATGTTTTCATAAAGAAAAACACACATGAAATATAAACCTGACAAAATACACGTTCACATCTGTCAACAAACAATCCCGGTTCTGAAGCATTCTTCAACACATAACATTCACTTGTGGGAAAATGTTGAAAATTAGAGCCCCCCAAATATAGTTTCTTGTTCCTGTGCATTTAACATGGTGCAGACATTTCACTTGAAGTAGTCCCAGAAGCTGTGGTGAACTTGGCTCTGATCTGCTTGTCAATGACAAAGCTTTGTAAGGCCACAGCTCTGCAGTCACAACTCAACAGGCTACTTTCCATTCCAGTAGTTGCCTTCAAACTTAAAGAGGCTGCGCTTGCACTACAAGATGTTTCATTCACACTTCAAGGTGTTTCATTCAAACTTCAAGGTGTTTCATTCACACTTCAAGGAGCTGCATTTGCATTTTAAGCTGTTTCACTCACACTTCAAAGGGTATTCACACTTCAGGATCTGCATTCACACTTTGAGCTGCTTCATTCACACCTGAAGGAGCTGCTTTCATGTATGACTGTATCACTTATAGCTTAATTCACACTTCGAGGATTGCATTCACACTTTAGGAACTTCATTCAATGTGCTTTATTCAAACTTCAAGATGCTGCATTCACACTTTGAGGAGCTGCATTCACATTTTAGGAGCTGCATTCAATGTGCTTAATTCAAACTTCAAGATGCTGCATTCACACTTCAAGGGACTTATTTCACACTTCAAGGAGCAGCATTCACACTTCAATTGGCTTCTTTCAAAATTCAAGGTGCTGCACTTACACTTCCAGGGGCTGCATTCAAGTTTTAAGGACCTGTATTTTAAGGGCCTGCAGTCACACCTAAGAGGGTTCATTAACACATGTCAAAACTACATTCTTGTTCCAAGCACAAAATACACTTGAATGCACAATATGTTCAATCACTGAAACTGAATGTTTATTTCCTGACAAGTAATTTGAACCGCATGAAATCATATTTTCACTTCACGACATTCTGTTTGATTAAATTCGTATTAAGCTCACAACATCATATTTTCTCTTACAACAGTGGTGTTTCCACATGATTCCACAGTACTCAATCTTCCCCAGTTATAGTTTCACCCTTGATATTTCACATTAGTTGTTATCTCATTAACTCGAAGACTGTAGATCTCCCAGTACAACCTGCAGATAATCCATGGAAAACCTAAATACATTATACTTGCAACAACTGGCGAATCAAACAATGACATCCTTTTCCATGTCAACAAATACTGATTCAACATCATTACCTTAATATTAAAGAATATTAAACAGAACATATTCTAAGTCTGCTCCTCGGTGTGCTCAAACTTGTCACTATTTTGGACACATAATGGCTTCCAGAACACGAATATAATGCTGAAGGGGGAACATAGTCCGTGTGTCTATAGACAAGCTCCCAACAGTGATACTGCAACAGACATGTTGTCTAACAATAATTCTAAAATAATTAATAAACTCCCCAAACAGTACTCATATCAGACAAGACAACTGAAAATTGATGAGCACAATGAGCTGGAAATGCACTCTTCATTTAGTGATTGTTGATCTACTATTCGTGAGTGAGTTGGGTTTAGCTCTATGTTGTACAGTGTTCCTGTTATTTCATATCTCAATGTGGCAGGAAATCCCTGAGACATGCATATTTTGGACATTTCAAACATTTCAATCAGATCTCTTCCTTTGACAAAATGTCACCTTTGCAGGTCTGATAAGATGATGCTTCCAAAACATGATGCCTTCACTAAGATGAACACCTCTGCCCAGCGGTGTCACTATATGGCCGAAATATTGCCAGTGTGACTCTAAATTTTAACTCACTTACTGCCCAGTAGAAGGTAGTAACTTCCTATTGGGAAAGACCACTAGGAAGAAACAATGGTGACCGCAATGCCTGTTAGATACCTGCAACATGAGACAATATATTCGGTAATACTTTTTATAAAGTTTCATTTGTGGCAATTTATATTCATGCTCTCATCTTCTAAGCTTTTAAACAACAATCTATTCCTCATGTCATGAATATTAATATGACTACAACAATTAAACAGACAACCATGATTTCAATAAGTTTGATGTATTAAACTGTGGTCCCTAATAATTTAAGAATTACACGTTGAGTCTTGTTTTACATGATTTGATCACAATGAACATTTGTCATTGCAAGATTTCGTTTAATCTTGATGTTGACAAGTGCTGCAATAAATGTCATTAACTTTTTAAAATAAATCATAAAAAAATAATCTGCCATCAGGCTCAGTATTGAAAATAACCTGGATGAAATCAGCAGCTAAAATGATTTTCCTTTGCTTGCCCTAAAGATGAACTACTACCTGGATATTTAAGGCTGGTCTACATGAGTGTCAGTGGTGACTGTATGCATTAGACTTATTGAGCATTGGCTGATTAGAATTGAAATGTCAAGTGATATTTGAGGAAAGTCTATGATATGTCATGAAGAGGTCTATCAGGTTCAAGGATGGAATTACCAATGAGAGCTACAGCTCATAATTCCCACATTAAGTTGCACTTATTACTGTATATTGTTCCATGCCTCTTCATAGGAGTTTATCTAAATTATATTGAAATATTTAGGACTGCATATCCTTTGTACCATGGAAACAGTTTAATAAATATCAAATGACAAAGCTAAAACTTTCTCACATCAAACACTGTAAACTGACAAGTTTAAGGTTTTGGTTCCAGAATTGCTTTCACAAAGTTTTTTTTTCAAGTTTGGGTTAAATAACGTTTTCCTCATAACAAGTAAACACATTTTCTAATGAAATTCCTCATATGGTTTAACGTATCTCTGCTTTCATCTGTTGTGAGGAAAGCAGAGTACTGTCACCACTTAAAGGAACCCAACATGCACAACTCTCAAAGCACACAAAGGGGGCCAACAATTGGTCTGCTGTAAACAGGAAACATAAATTAACTGAGATAGGTTATACCATTAAGGGTACCAAGTCTCTATGACTGAATCCTAGTTTGCCTTGATTTACACTATAGGCATTGTTACTTTCCTTTTGTCTTGTTTCCCTTCAAACAATAAGCTTTCAGATCATGATACAACAGTTGAAGACTTTTGATAATCAGGGAATCAAACCCACAACCAATATTGGCTGTGGCCAAGGGGACATAACCCCCAACACCTGGAGATGGAAGTCACATACTGTGAGTTATTAACAGTTAACATGACAGAAGAGTTGTCTACTCTTTAACTCAATTACTTTTTCAACATTCCAAATGAATTACATACACTAAAGTGTTTGATGGGCCAAAGTGCAATAAATCTTTTGGAATGAAGTTTTTGAACATGGTTCCATATCCAACTATTTTATCATGTCCATGTTCTATTAACTCCACCTAAGTTGAGACCTGCATGCATCACACTGTACCATGTATGACGTAAGAACAGTCAATGACACAGACACTTGACATTACAAACATGGTGTGCTGCAGACTTATCCAAACAGTCGTGGCACTATACAGAGAGAACATCCTTACAAAATAATGTCAGTGCCTTCTTACATGAAACAGACCTGTGAAGGTCTGGGGTAGAATAGGCCTTCAGCAACCCATGTTTACCTTAAACGGTGACTATGCTTGTTGTAACAGGTGACTAACGGAATTGGGTGGTCAATCTCACTGACTTGGTTAACATATATATGATTGGTTCCCAATTGCACAGATTGGTGCTCCTGCTGTTGATCACTGAATTGTCTGGTCCAGACTCAATTATTTACAGACCGCTGCCATATGGATGGAAGAGTGTGGCGTAAAACTAAACTCACCCACCCCATTATATGAAACAAATGTACCCAAATATTAGAATTTAGTTTTAATGAATATGCACTCTACTGCATATGTTTTCCAGTTCAAATTGTCATATGTAAATCATACTGAAAAAAAAAAAAATAATAATAATAAAAACAGACATCCTTGGTTTCATACAAGAAATACACCCATCTCTGCCTGGTGACTTCTCTAAACAAATATTTACATAGTAAATGTACATGAACAGTGTTTTAAGAGCTTAACATCAATTACCCATTTACATTGATTAGAGTCTGGCTTGGATTTACAGAAGCAGAGGCTAGACACCTTCCACAATTGCTGTGTTTGTCAGGCCTCGACTTGACAACACAGGGTAATGACTGCACAAATGAGAGCTAGCCTACACGTGATGGCTAACTTGGTATGATAAAGTCCAACTGCTGTGACTGAATTGATGAACACTCACCATGAAAGGATATATGACTGAATTATTTGTATGAAACAGGTTGATGAATGACTTAACATAGAAGATCATCTGGCCTTGAGGGCTGATGACAGTGTTCACAAGAGCAGAGATACAGACCATGTGAAAGGTTATTGATAAACTTCACTTCTAGTAGGATTAATAGAAGAAATACATACAGAAAACTGGATTAAGGATTTTAAAAACTTTCGATGGGCACAGTTATCTCCAGTCTCTGAGAGTCCACAGAAAGGATTGAGAGGGGTCAATATGTAGTGTGACAAAGAAAAATGGATGGGTTTTGTCTGGTTCTGTCACCATGTCTCAAGGAAAGCTTGGTCAAACTGACTCTTTCCTTTTAACCTATCCGGTTTGATGAGGCACAAAAGAGCCAGGAACATACAAATTGTGATCACAAGTATTCAAACTAGTGTCATCTGTGGAGCAAACACTTTAACCACTGTGCCACATCAAATGAATGTCTTGAAAACATGTTCTTAGACTCCAAATAATTGCTTTCTCTAACTTCAGAGGAGCATTGTGTCATTCCTTGCTGCAGTGAAAGCAGACATTATGCCTCTCGAAAGAGAACCAGGCTCTCCAAATATCAAATGGTCAGCTGAAATGTCAATCTAAAATTTGAATTGGTCAGCTGAAATGTCAGTCCAAAATTTGAACTGGTCAGCAAAAATGTCAGCCTCAAACATTAAACATTTGTCTCGAATGTCACTGAAAATATTCATTGTCTCTTCTACACATCTTGTGTTTAGACCATACAGTAAAATTATGAAGGGTTTTCAAACAGCAATACAGTGGTGTCACGGTGAGGGGAGGTAACTCAGTAGACAATTAGGAATACCACTAGGAATAGCTATGACTTGCTTAAAATTTCATTTTCATTTCTGTATTTATCAGTGGAACCACAGAAATAAAGGCTACCAAAATCCAGAGGGAATGCTTACCTTATGGATATGGAATGTTGTGTACATGACAGTCAAACATGATGGACCCCTCAAATATTATACAGAAGGCTCAAACATCTCTGCCTTGATTCCTCTGTGCTGTTCTCAGCCAAGACATTTAGTGTTTAATCAAACACACCACTTAAATGAATGAAATTTGACACACATGGAATTTACCCACAAGCGCCAGGGGATAGTGAACTGGACTGCTACCATCCACCATTCTGTAGTCTAGCAGACAATATTTAAACAAAGACTGTGTTGATTGGCTATCTGAAAGCGTAATGTGATGGGGAGCTCAGGTAATCAACATAGCTTCAACCTGACATGAATACAAATGAACGGGGTAAATAAATACAGTCCTGCCACCATGTGATGATATTAGTCAAC
Source organism: Haliotis asinina (assembly GCF_037392515.1). Classification (NCBI taxonomy): domain Eukaryota; kingdom Metazoa; phylum Mollusca; class Gastropoda; order Lepetellida; family Haliotidae; genus Haliotis; species Haliotis asinina. Next base: position 8,468,901 of record NC_090287.1, read on the forward strand.
AGTCAACAAACGGGGGATTGTACACAGCCAAACAGAGCCAGCAGGGAAGGTCTACAAACACAGACACATCTTTCACTTGGTGTTAACTTACAACTTGATATTCAACCTCATTTTCCTTTGGATACAAAAAGGTTTGTCTAATAATACCATGTAGGAGGTTTGATAATGCAATAATCATGCCAAGGTAAAACTGTTCTGGCCATTTAGGACTGTTTTAGATGCCTAAAGTTGTGGTTGCATCTACTTAACTCATTCAGTGTTCTATTATGTAAGAATCTAAGTTATTTTTTAATGGTATTTCCTTTCCTCAGCTTTGAATGGAATTTTAATCATGTCACATGGAATGAAATGTGACACAGGTGGTGCCATATTTGTGACAGGTATGCACATGCCGCTCTCAGAAACAACTACCAGTTGCCACACCTTATGGGATGAAAAGTGACAGAGGTGATGCCAGGCGACAGATATGCACATGACGCTTTCAAAAACAACCACCACTTACATGGTTCTCCCAGGGCAGTTTACTACACAAGATGAAATAGTGAGTTTAGCTTTATGTCACTTTCAGCAATATTCTAACAACAATATCATGGTGGGGGACACCAGAAATAGGCTTCACACATTGTACCCATGTGGGAGTCAAACCTGGGTTCTTTGCCTGATGAGCAAGTACTTAATCACTAGGCTACCCTCCTCCCCCCCCCACCTGCTACACAGGATGAAATACTATCCCTTAGATGACAAGGATGCCCGTTTCCTTGATATTACTGAATTCGGGGACAAACTAGTGTCAGCTAAGTGTATACATGCAATGACAAAACAAATACTTTGGGTTTGCAGAATTTTAAAGGTAAAGCCTAAAATATCAGTCTGAAATAACTTCACCTCAGGTGCTTATAAACATCATGGTAATGTAAAAATGAATCACTTACAAACAACTGTGTTAAATCATATTTTCCCTATGCTGAAAAGATAATCAAATATTTAAGCACAATTTCCAATCAAAACACAACAGAAATATGAACTGAAATCAAACCTTAAAATCACTTATAAAACCTAATCCATTCCATTGCAAAATGCATGAAAGATATCAACCTAAAAAGCAGGAAGGAAGATTAAGGCATATTTGGTTTCTGGTGTCTGTTTGGAGCAGTTATCATGACATCAAATATTTACAATTTCAGGCTTCTGTTTTTGTTGGTACAAATATCAAAAGGCAATTTTTTTCACATTCCAGTCATCATAATTGAAATATGTTTAATATTCATATTGTAAATACCATACCATACAGCTGGTAAGGAATACATGTATGTCCAAATCATGAAACCATATTATTCTGCTGATGACACATATGACTACATCAATGATTTTCATATTACATTTCTGCTTATGTATATATTGAGGATATATTATTGTTTCTTAGAACCATAGTTCTGATCCACTGACCTACGTTCATTAGCCTACTATAAACTTATGACAGGTCATAATATTAGGAACACATCATGGATTGGAACCCTTATCACAACACTGTCTCAATCATTGAAAATATATTACTATGTGGATAATGGATATGCTCAGATCATCCAATCATATTACTCTGCTGATAATAGATACTGGTATGTCTGTATTATCAAATCACATTACTCTCCCGATAATAGTATGACTATATTATCAAATTAAATTACTCTGTTACTAATGGATATGTCCATATTACCATATCACATTACTTTGCTGATAATGCATATGTCCATATTATTAAATCATATTGCTCTACTGATAATAGATAATCCACATTATCAAATCATAATGCTCCTTTGATAACAGAAACAGGTGGTTGTTCCTGCCAGCTGAAAAACCCTACAAGTACCAGAAACAGTTAGTGAGCCCTGGACATCAGAAACTTTGTCATGTACCATCCGTTGTCAATGAAAAATAAATGAATTGTGACAGCATGTAGCTGGAAGCAAAAGTCAAGTGCACATCACACTGCCTTGGTCAACAACACTGAGAAAGCAGTGATGAGGATATAATATCTACGCACACAGAGACAGACAGGTGCAGATCAACAAGCCAATAATAATATGATCGTTCCATGCAAAGGACAGTTGTGCCAGTTTGTGTGTGTTTTTTCACCAATATTCCCTCATGATATTTGTGGGAAATGGGCCCCCAAGGGCTGAGGCTGACAGTTTATCAGCTTGACAGGACTTATCAAATCAGACCCACATCAATTGTGTAGACACCCTAGTTTAATTCACAGTATGGTGTCACTGATATTGAATTAAATTCTGGTAAAATCTCTGGTTCACCAAAAAACTGTTGACATTCTAGAAGCACATGTGGTTTTGCATAAACATGACTGGATTTCTAAGGATGCAGCCTTCATTTCAAGGAGACAGAATATCTCCTATCCTGAGGTATCACCACTACAATGATACCTGTCACTGAGTGTCCTATCTCACACAAAAACAGGGGCATGGGAGACCAAGCTGTCTTACACACTGCCAGTTTCCGTGCAGAGTTGTGTACCTTAGGTGAAACAGAATCCTTTATATGTAGCTTCATATCCTAGACGACCTGTGAAGATCTGGGTTACAGTTGGTCTTCAGTAACTCATGCTTGTGTTAATAGTTGACTAACAGGATCAGGTAGTCAGGCTCACTTACTTGGTTGACGCATGATATGATTCACAAGACCTCAAATATGTGAGACCTTCATCACTTCAGTCTTCCCTCTCAAATCAAGATGACATAACTAGATTCAACTGAAAAAATCATTAATGGAAACCTGTGATTGTTGGTTTGAAGCCTGTTTTTTTATGTTATGTTGAACGAGTTGTCAGGACAATACCACTGCTCTGTGTTTCAATAAATATATCAAAATGTGTCACTTCAGGCTTTCTATACTGAGTTGACACCCCTACATACAACTCACACACTCATTCATGAAGAGAACAGTCATGACATGGTTTCAGTCCACATCTTGAACGTTTACAAAATGTCATTAAGTTTAATTTTTATGACTTTCTACTACTGCTAATCTTTTCCCATACTTGATGCAACCTCCATGTACTTCCAGCAACCTTACATTACAGTGGTTGGTTGACCTTTTCACATCTACTTAATTGACAAAAAAAATAACCCAAAAAACATTTAAAATGTCACTGAGTTTACTTTTAATGACCTTGTATGGCTGCTGATTGTTTTGGACTGGTATTTAACCAGGACTCTAGGAAGTTGTTTTTACATTATAACTGCAAAAACAGAGACAAATACATGGCTATTACTGAGGCAATGAATAACCCATCAAGACGCTGGTTGAGATATTTGGGATGGATAACTGAATCCCAGGAATTTAACATTTATTGAGGCCTCCAAATTATGTTTAGCATTATCATTATTAAATAAACAAATATATTTTAAAAAAAAAGCTGTTGATCAAAATACAAAAAAACAACAGTTATGTAAATCCACTTTGAAAAGCATGGTCCATCATTTAAAATGAAGACATTTATGGTGAATGACCAGTGCAAGGTTTTCTGTTCTGCCTTATTTACATATTCAGATTACTTCTTTCAGTGGCATGTTTAGAAGTTGGTGAATCAGATAAGGGCAAACTTTATGGATTAACAACTTCTTTATTCAGATTATCCGAGGTTATTGATACGTGAGACCAACATGAAAAAAGAGGTTGTTTTACATTTTGTTTCATTTTGGTTAGCCAATGTCTAGCACATGAACTGAGACACCTGCCTAATAATTACCAGATTCATCTGGAAACCATGACAGTCAAGTCCATATAAACATGAGATCTTGTGCGTCCAGACCCAATTTTACATGTCTGCTTTACAATAACCCTACAGAATATCAGTAAAGGCAAATTTTCATGTCCACAACCCATTAATCTGGAAACCTCTTAAGTCCAGGTTTAGACCCCATTAATCTGGAAACCTAAGTCCAGTTCTAGACCCCATTAATCTGGAAACTTCATTAGACCAAACCCATTAATCTGAAAACCTCATTAGTCTAAACCCCATTAACCTGAAAAACTCCTTAGACTAGACCCCATTAATCTGGAAACTTCATCAGACCAAACCCATTAATCTGAAAACCTCATTAGTCTAAACCCCATTAACCTGAAAAACTCCTTAGACTAGACCACATTAATCTAGAAATCTCAGAGAAAAAACAATTAATCTGGAAACCTCGTTAGTCTTGACCCCATTAAATCTGATGACTTTGTTAGTCTTGACCTCATTAATCTTAATTTGTCTGCTAAGACTGAAAACACTTATCCATCTTACATTGTCCATAACCAAAATATTATCCATTTTTACATGGGGCACTACAACAATGTCTAAAACTAGACATGTAGATCCAAGCACAATATAAGCGTTTTGGTGATACCCACAAGCATATGCATGGTTTCCACAGAGGTTCCTGGCCACTGGTTGATGATTCAAGCCTGTTACTACCATATCCTTAACTCTACCAAGGGACACGGCTCTGCAAGGTAAATGTGGGAAAGCCCAATAGGCCACCATGCCCTACTAGAGATGGAAGTCACATAGCAGGACAAGCGTTTGTGGATCTTGGTGCAATTACACAACCATGCCATGCACCGACTTGCGCAACTCCTGCTATTTGTGACTACTCCATGTTTGTGAAGATTATCTTCACAAACTTTGGAACAAACACATGGTCCAGGTGCAGCTGGGATGGACAGGCTGCTGGCATAAATATATCTCACTGTACTCTTATAACATTACAATCTTCACAACAGTTGCTTACTTCAGATAACCTATTGAGACACACTCATAACAATTTGGGGACAAGTCACATATTTCAGTGGTTTGATGAGGGCCTTCTCCCTTCTACCCCCAGAATTATTAATAAGAGATGACCATGATGAAGGCTAAATGTAATAAAATTTTAAATAAGAAATGTTCAAATCTATAATGTCATTTGATGTGTGTCCATAACCTGCTACTGCATTGGGAATCACTTGAAACATGAAAATTGAGTTACTTTAGGTGTTTCTAATAAATGTTTTAATTCATGAAGATATTTCTGTACTATGTACAACATGTAGAATGTTTGGTGTTGGTAATCTGAAAGATAATTCACTGTTGTATAACAATTAATTCAGCGACACATGAAAGAAGAAGCATCTAATTTCTGTCAACATGTTAGTTTGATATTTTCACAAGCCTTGTAGGCCAGTGTTGCTAATATGGAGACATATTTACGCCTAAAACAGTTGTCTATATAGGTCTCCTTTTATGACACAACCTTTACTACGGTTAACCATAACGCCCATATACAAACACTGTACTAAGGTTACCATAGTGACTTACGATCATCTTAGTGCTTCATGAAAGGAGGCAATGGTCAATATACAACCTGTTCCTGGAAAGGTAGTCCATATCGTCAACACAAGAACCTGTTCTTGACAACAAGCCAGTCTGAATTTACCAAAACAGTGTCTGATGCTTAATATCTTATGAAATATTCATGTGACAATCATCACACACATTGTGGATTTATGTTCTGTAAAATAGCTCTGCAGTTCCATCAGAGACACTAACATGAGTTCTTACATCAGATTTGAATAACAGGAGCATAATGGGAGCAGTTAAATCAAGATAAAAGGTGAATATTTCTGAAATATGATGACAATATTGTGAAATATCTGTCTCGATCATGTGAGATATGATCGCTACAAGTAAAACGTAATTCTCTTCAATGTGTTAGCTGTCTGGCGTGGGAACACTTTAGCTGAGTGAGTGTTGGGATAATCCAAGCTTGGTAGATGAGTTGGCACACAATGATGGCAAACTGACAGACGGGAAACTGACAGATGGCTGAGGAAACTATAGTACTCCTCAAAGTAAACTGTCTGATTCATAAACCACAGGAACTTGGGCTCTTGCTGTTCATGGTAAATAAGAGGTTGGAGCAGATGACTGGATGTTGTGCTTCAGTTAGATACTGGATGAAACAGTGAGTGAGTGAGTGTTACACCACTTTTAGCAATATATAAGAAATTTCACATTGAGGTACACAAGGAATGGGCTTCATGCAGTGTATGTGGGGGAATTAAGAATGGATCTTTGCATGATGGCTACTGCACCACCCTGTGGTTGAAATAGACATTCATTTTCTAATGCTGCAGTTAGGAATATGCCAGCAATATAACGGCAGTGGATGCCCACTGGGAAACTGAGCCCAGGTCTTCAGTGAGACAATCAAATAATTTAACCACTAGGTTAACCCAAGGTCTGATGAAATAGAGAAGAGATGGATGTCTGAATTATATACCCCTTTGTTGAGACCAAGAGCAGACATATGGTGCTGACAAACCAACAATCAGGGCAAATCCAGGATTCAAACCCATGACCAGTGGTTTCTGGCATGCCCAAGGGATTAACTCTTCACAGCATGACCTACACATCGGTGACTCTGGGCTCAGATTTTCGAAGCTCTCTTAGCACTAAGATAGTTGTAAGTCAATGTTACTGTATGGCACATACGCCTATCTTAGCATTAAGAGACCTTTGAAAATCTAGGCCCTGGTCACCAAATGCCATGATGAAGTAAATGAGAGGTCAGTGTTGAATAAAAGTGATTATAACTATCCCAGTTATCTGAGGAGTAAATCAACTTCATTAGGTGTCATTCAGGACTAAAATGCACACAACACTGAAGTCCCACTAATATTATATGTAACTGGTCCAGACCTAGTCTAACCCACAGTGTGCAATATTCCATCCACATTATGGTACCTGTACATAACAGCTTGGAAGCAAACCAGTGGTTAACAGAATAAGCATGAATCCAAGCAACCAGGTCATGATTACACAATCACATTCACGGTAACTCCTAAACGATAATACAGACACAAGCATTTTTCATTGAACATGAAATGTATCATTTTCCAGTAAACACACTTAATGTGTCAAAGGAGTGAATGAAAATACATCCTGTCTTTGCCTGGAACCCAGCAAACCTCTTCATTCCCTTCTCCTTTCACCTCTAAATATGGTATGCCCCTACCATACACCCAAATGTCATATGTCTCAAATGCTGCTATATGGAGTCATAAGCTTTCTTTCATATGGGTCATACAAGTACACAACACACGTTATTCCGGAGTATAAGTTAGAAAACTCGATCTCCATTCTTACAGAGACCAAGGAACTCAGTAAAGGCAGACAAAAAATCCAGTGATGATCTAGATGCATGTATGATGGTTAACAAATCCATATACACTGGAAATGTCAGTACAGTAGGTCATGTAGACCTCAAAATGATCCAAGGATGTTATATCCTATAATACATGTTGCAAACCAAATGAATATCCGTACTTGCAATACAACTACCTAATGGAGAAAATATACCATTTGCAATTAGTATTTATTTATAAGCTGGATAAAATAAAAGTTACTGTTCTGACATATTTAAACATTGTTGTGCAAACATGTGAAGTTCAGCCGGCCTACATCAATAATCAACGGCAATATTCCAGACATAGAATATGAAGAATATCTGTCTACATGCCAAACTGGAAACTACATAAAAACAGGCGTTTCACTTTACTATTACTCTTCTATGTCAAAGTAAGACCTAACCAAATTTATTCCTTGTTCAATGGGTTTTTGTCCTTAGAAAAAATACAGGCAGGAGGGAAAAAAATATTACAAAAATCACCAGTCTGAGTAATATTCATTATAGACACTAAAGGTATTGTATAAACTAATACAAACATTAGAATTTTATTTTTTCATCTTATTGTTTTTTCTTATTCTTGAAAAATGAAGAATGGAAGATATGTAAAACAAGAAACAAAATTGGTCTGGCCTAAGGAGGGTATGCTTGTACATGTATTTGCCTTTGTGTTTCATGATTGATGAAGCTATGTTGGAAAATCACTATCAGCAGTAGTCTACATTTTATAGCCAATCCATGAACCTCTTGGACAAAGGTATGCATGGAAAGTCAAACCTGTATCCCTTTCTCTTTGACTAAAACATTTTTATAGTCTATAAAATGTTCAGTGCAGAACTGTTTTTCCTCCTGGAGATCAAGAGCTAGTCAAGACCAACTAATGGTCTTGACAGCTTTTGGGCTAAAAAGGTACATACACTTCACAACTGTGGGCTTGGGTTCATCCCTTCCTGGCCCAATAAGCTGCTAAAACACTCAGTTCTGACAATCAATCACAAATTCTGAAAACAACAGTTTGCCTATTCCAGAATTTCACAAAACAATATGAAAAAAATCATGATTTGAATACTCCCATCTTCATACATAAATAAGTATATCTAGTTTCTAGGCAGATGGTATGAAAGTAACACAGTTTCATGATACAGTTCATATTACATATATATTCAACGTATGTAGGTCATTTCACACTTTCAATAATGTTCTATATTACTGAAATACTTATAGAGAGTGAGTTTAGTTTTATTCCACTTTCAGTAATATCCAGCATTATCATGGTTGGGAACACCAGCAATGGGCTTCATGTATTGTACCCATGTGGGGAACAGAACCCAGTCTTTGGCCTGACAAGCAAACACCATAACCACTAGCCTACCCCAACACCCTTGATATACTTGTAACATTTCAAGAAGATGACATATTTTGCCAAACTACAACCAGCATTAAACTGTCTAGAGAGCTATATGTCCCTTAGAATTAGAAGTCTTATACCATCAGTATACTGAAGTTTATGACTTAATTTAGGCCGGTGACCTTTATACCAAGTTATCGTCTATCGGAGTAGTAAAGGGTCTCATCTCACCATGCTAAAAATACGTTTGAGTTAATGCTTTAATTTTGGCCTGGGCATTGCCACAGATCAATCAGTGAGAGTGAATTGACTCTATAACCTTTTAATGCAAAGCCAACATAACCAAACAAGCACCCCACCACACACATGACAATCTCACAACTTTCAAAAATTACATAACGGAAATTCTGATAGCTCTTTTCATGTGCATGAGTCCCCTGAGCTTTCCGATTGTCCTCTATGAATTATAGATATCGCAAACACCATTTCAAAAGGGGAATCAGAGATTGGTTAATATGAGGAGTTATCTTTGGTTTCCATGTCTTGTTAGGGGACTTGGGGCTGACAATCTCAACCCAGGCAAACATACCCCTCAAAACCATCCTCATCATTTGGAAGGTGGCCAAACACTGATTGCATCTGATACAATGATGGAATCAATAGCCGCGATAGGCTTCTCCATCTGGTGTGATACCCTCAATACAACGTAGCTCTCTGCAGTAGCTTGATCCTGGCCCACTGACAACTCCTTGCCTACTAGCAACTCGACTTGACTTGACTCCAGCTCAAGAGCTGTTTGGCAGGTACAAGACTTTGAATTTGAATAGCAGTTGGGGATGAGGTGTATGGGTCATACATTCACGTGACCTAGTTACCCTTTAATCTAATATTGCACTGTCAGAGTGTCACAACCCTGTCCCAGCAGTGAGAAATACTTGCAAGTTGACATAGTTGAAAAATTACAAGAAAGATGGTGTCCTCCCACTAACCAGTCATGTTAAAATGTACACAAAAGGCATGAAAAACTACATGATCCTAGCACAGGAGTTTTGCTAATAAGTGATGCTACACATAAATGTCGACCTCTTTCATAGCCCTGCGAGATATTCAGAATCTGCCAAATTGAGGCGACTGAACTCTCCCTCCTGGTGTTGTTGCCTCCTGCTGCAGCTGTTGCAATGCTCATGCATGAATAGGGACTTATGGAAATGTTCAGTTCAGAAGTCTGTGCGGGTCTAGTTTAATATTAAGGAGAGAACTTAGCATGGCAAACTTGTCAGTGTTCTTCCAAATTTGTCAAATAACTTCACCTATTTCTGCATCTGTAAAATGGTTCAAACATTTAATTCATGTATATCAAATGATGATTTAACAAATAATGTGCTTTCAGACCAATAATACCCATGTTTTAGTTCAAAATATGTTCCTCATTCCTGAATTTGAAATCTTTCAGAAAAAAATTGAATTCAAAGGCAGTTTTAAATGTGAATGGAATACTTGAAGTGTTCTTGCATTTTTCATAAAGGCTTCAGTTGAAAGAATGGCGTCTGCTCTTCCTAACTGTATCAACACCTCAACTTTCTATTTTTTCTCCAACTTAAACAATGTTTTTTAAAAGCCCACATTACTGTGTACTGTATAAATTGTAAGTTGTAACCCCTACATTCTTTTTGAAGTGATTTCAGTACCTTCTATCACCATCAAATATTAACTGACCCAGGATCCAAAAGTGAAATGTGTTCAGTATGGAGGACCTGCCCTCGTGAACATGTACCAGTTGAGTAAATCTAATTGATTGATAAAAGTTCTCACAGTTTAGAAAAAAAAAAAGAAAAAAAGAACAATCAAAGCAAACTATGTTCTCAAATCAATTCCCATCTTGATATGCATCTGAAAATACATGCAATATTCATTCCAACACGGGTGTTGAAAGAGAATTAATTCCATAGGTAATTACAGAGACCCGTGGAAGATATGAAAATTCTGTGCTCCCAAATGAAGCTTCACTATGAACCTATATTATAAATATTAAATTATAAACTGTTTCTTCACAAAGGAGTAAACTGTCAATGTTAATATATTATGGGCTTGTTCAGATTATAAATGTAAACACACTGCTATGAAAACGTGATTCACTGACAGAGTGAGTTTACTCTGTCTCCATTCCAGCAATGTAAAAGTTGTTTTCCCAACAAATATTCCATTCAAACATTTAAAGCCAAAGCCATAAAAATCAGTCTCTATTATCAGACAACACAGATTCTGTTTAGTAAATAATGTGACATAAAGGTCACACGGTTCTTATTGACTTACTGAACTCTATACTAGGTGTACTCCAGTTCTGAAACGTATCTCTGGACTGAATCTCAGTAAAGAAATGATACAACCTTAAAGACTCCAACTATTGACAATTCTGTCTAACACAAAGTCCCACTGAAACAATCTAATTCTAAATTGAAATTATTTCTATCATTTGTTGTACTTATCCACATAACATATATAAGGAATGTATCGAAAATCCTGGATGGGATTGAATCCAACAAAGTACCGGTATGTGAATCTGAAATTTACTGACCCGTGAAGGTCCCGGGGTAGAATAGGCCTTCAGCAACCCATGCTTGCCATAAAAGGTGACTATGCTTGTCGTAAGAGGCAACTAACGGGATCGGGTGGTCAGACTAGCTGACTTGGTTGACACATGTCATCGGTTCCCCATTGCGCAGATCGATGCTCATGTTGTTGATCACTGGATTGTCTGGTCCAGACTCGATTATTTACAGACCGTCACCATATAGCTGGAATATTGCTAAGTGCGACGTAAAACTAAACTCACTCACTCACTCACTGAAATTTACTATGAAAGCGAAATCCTGAATATAAGATACGTTATATCCAGAATATATCTCAACACATTAACTAGAACCTCAGCAGCAAGTACTTGTATGTGAAAAAAAATATATAAAAAAATGAGCCAATATTTGGTACTTTAATGTAAAAAAAAATATTATTAAATAAACTAACAAGCCAATATGTGTGACTTTTATGCAAAAGAATTATTAACTAAAATAACAAGCCACTACTTTGTATTCCTAAAATATCAAATGTAAATAGCAAATTCTAAGAAATATCATTGATGTGATTATTAGTAATACACATTCCAAAAACATTCAGGCACAACATAAAATCTCTTCATTCACTTGTATCTCTGGCTTGAAATTTATCTTGACTGTTTGGGGTTTTAATGCTTCCATTACACCACCTGAATACAAACCCACTGAGGAATATCCCGCCCGATTCAATCCTACCTGTAAACTCAGTCAAGCACGCATCCCTTCTGTTATCAGTTACCTGTGTTGCCAGCCAGGTAAGGTCGTTACAGCTTACCTGGCTGCCAAAGTATGCAAGCAGGTCAAGTCAGTAATATTACATACAGGACCAAACACACAACATGATCAGTAATAGTTATGACTCATGTGTGCATACTGTACAGATTGACACACTTTCTCACCATTACACACCTGTGAATTACACCTAACACTACTACTGACAAACATGTGCTCTGACTCGCCCCAATGTGTTTTGGACCAGTTGCCAGATGTCATACATAACTGTCCACTTACCTTATAAACTCTTGGAACAACTCATACAGCTTCTACACTCCATACCTAAATGTACAATGACAGAAAATCCCTCTGCCTGACTAAATATAACTCAGCTCAGATCAATGGAGACTGCTATACGACCTTAACCTTGCACCAGCAATCAGCCTTCACCTTTACAGCTCAGGTAGGTTCCCAGGTGAGACTTCCCGTGCTTGCTCACCTAACCTGGCTGTTCAGGTGTAATGTTTTCAATTATTTTGCTTACAGCATTTTGCCAATAAACATGTTCTTACTGAACTTCTGCCTGAATAATTTATAAAGTGTCTTATTTCTGTTATGATTGTCTGACAGGAATTAACTGGCAAAAAATCTTTATTTGTTAAATGACCTGGTATGTCATCAAGTAATTATCTGGTTTGTTTATACAGGTGGATACTAATAAATCTTCCTCATTTCAGGTTAATAGAATTAGGTACAAGGCTTTTTGCTTATCAGCATTGATGGAATTCCATCCCTTGTAAGCTTGAAATTATCAATTTGTTTTCTACAATAGACAATAATCTACTGTCATGTGATAACAATTGTTAGCAACATATCTGTCTGCTTAGTAACTGTTAAGACTTTTTTACGCACCAACTGATCAAAGGCTTGGGTCCACCATTTTGTTATTTGAGAACTAACTTGTCACTGAGTGAAAATGCTATCAACAGTCCATTCTATTTACAATCAGTGACATGTTGTATTACTTAAATGATATTGGGTGTGTAACAAACATATTCTCTTGGTTTAGTGCCCAGTTCAGCATTTTTTTTATCATTATACAATTCAGTGAATTCTATTTCACTTTTGAAAGGTGAGTTTTTATATATCCTTGTGTGGAAAATTCATTGGGAAATAGAATTATATATTCTAAAAACGACTTTTACATTTTACTTTTCAAACTGAAAACACTGTAAATTCAAAATTGATTTTTAAACAAGATAAACATTTTAATTAAAAAACACTCCTAATGTTACTTGCCCTCCTATCTACTGTAGAAACAGTAGATTTCCCATAACTTGTGTGGAAAAATCATTAGGAAATAGAATTTTTATAATTTCTTAATGTTACATTGTACTTATTTTATACAGATTATTTATGAATTAAAAAGTCATTTTCAACCATGTTAATCACTATAGAAAAAAATAATCAAAGATGAGATGTTTGGTTTGAAACATTTCTTATAGTTTTGTCACTTTTGTCATTCAGTATATAACCACATGCCTGCCTTCCATTATATGAATACATTTTGCATTAAAACCACAGATAAGAAATAACCATCATAAAAATCCCCCATGATAGCATTTCTAACAGAAATAATTGAATGAAAAGTATGAAACATTCCCTATTCCATCAATACCACTCTACACTAGTACACAAGTGCTTTCTGCCAATCATGAATCGTGAACAGGATCATGCAATATTTGTGAAAAAAAATAAAATAGTGCAGTGTTCAATAGCGATGATTGTAAACCCCTTTTCTGTCACGAGATCAATAAGGCATTGGCTCCAACTTCATCCATCACAAAATAACTGTGCAGTGATCAGCATTATCTTTGGATGCCTTGAGTGGGATCTTTCCTGGAACATGTCATGGAGATTGTCCCCGATCACGATTTGGGTTTTGTGTCATAAGACAGCCACAGGAAATGACAACGTGTTGTTGAATACACAAAGGACCTCACAACAATATGGTGTATTACACTGCATGCCTTCTGACAGAACCATGGCCATGTCTTGTGTCTTGTGCTGTTAACATTAACCTGAAGGAGATTCTGTCCTCTGGACAATCAGAGTTATATGTGTATGAAATCAATATCATGATCTAAGATTTCATGGTGTTTTCTTCTCATGATTCCACATTGGTGTCCATTTTGTACCAGACAGTATATGGGAATACACAAGCTGGAATTTATGCAAACCTTGCTTCTGTTCACCCAGCAGAATATGGGTACCTGGTGGGATAAATCATGTAGTCATGTGATTATTAATCGTCTAGAGACTCAAAGTCAGCTTCTGTTATCCAGGGTAATAATGGTCAGATTGTGTGCCAGTGTTTTGAGCAGGTGCATTGTGCATTCATAATTATTATCCTTGATAATTTATCTTTCAATGTTTATGATGTACACCATGAAATACATTCTTATTACACAACATAATAACAAGATCTGAGCAACTGCCTTTCCTCTGTATGTGTTTGTGATGAAGTGATTGGTGGAACAGGATATGCTTGCCTGTTCAGGAAATACTGATGATATGGTTGTAACTGAACAATCAATTCTGATTTTAGCAGAGACTTGCTGTGAGTAGAGAAAGTGTCATGTTCCTTAAATCTATGAAATATCAAAATGATTTCATTTATGAAATAGTACCTTTTTAATTGCTATTAATGTATAAGGTCATAGTATAAATCATGAGAGATATCTGGTGTATTAACTGTCCTGATGATCGCGCAGGATATCATATATCACGACCAATATCCAGTTCACATAATAATCCTTGAGGAAGAAATATAAAGCTCATGTTATGACAAGTCAAATATATATTTCTGAATATAAAATGTAGCTATGGATTGTAAATTGAATATTTGCCAATGAAACAGAGAATGAAGGACTGACGTGACAATTTTCATTCTTCTGCTCATCATTTTTTTAATGGAAAGTAGTTTATATGTCAGATATAAAGATACATCTGTCCCTTCTACGTTAATGGTCACCGGGAACTTAAATACTTCTGAAAAAGTCCTATTCACATAAGCCACCACAGGCATGCATCACATATAACAGTTAAATGTAATAAGGTCAGTGTGTTGAGAATTTAATATTCTTAATTATCATGACTGTTTTTTTAATCAAGTTAATACTTTTAGACATGCCATGTAATCAAAACATGATTATCAGTTGACATGAACATAGCTTTTCAATGCCAGTTTGTCTAATGAAAGGTGAAAACATGTCAATTTTACTAACCAATAAGATTCTCTATTTAGTGTCCCACATATGTTTACTGGCATTTCATTGGCTAACAATTTCTATAAATGGCTCAGCAAAATACAAGGCATTCCAGTTTATTGCTAATGACAAGTCATTCCCAGAAATAGGTCCCTCCCAATGCCAGAGGAGAAACAATCTAGAGTTTTACTATCACAAGAGAGATGGTTCTCCTAATCAGACCTCCACCTGACGAGTCTCATCCCTTACAGTGCTGTAAACTACATGTGTTTCACCAACAAGTGTGAAGATTATCTCTCTCAGAAAAGTTCACTGCATTAATTCAAGGCTGTCTCGGCTTCTCCTGTTTCACCCACATACAAAAAGTAAATAAATCATTCCGCTTCTTCAGGTGGAAATCATTGGGAAGCTTCCTGCTTTTTCACTATCTCTTTCTAACAAGATTTGTCACCAGACCTGTCATGAATACTGGAGCAGACGTACAATGGCAGCCATGTTTGCTTTCAAGACACTGGCTCCAAAATTGTAGCTAATTATATGAATCCCTTCAATGAAAAGCGTTTGAAGCTTTGACAAATAGAGATCTTGAGATGCTGAGAAAATATAGCGCTTGAATGAAAGAATAGATGAAATGATCTGAAGCAAATTATCCACGGCAGAAATCAAGATTAACCCACACCTGTTTCCCTTATCAAGCAAACAAATATTGACTAAGGTTGAATAACATGACCGCACAATGAAATGTGGACACACTGAAAAAGTGTTCAAGGCAGATGCCACTCACAGCATTCATGACTTTACAAACACAATAATCATATCATGAAAATTGCACTGTCATTTTTTAACAGACTAGACTCACATTGAGTGCTTGATTTCTGCAGCAGTTCTACCTGATTACATCAAAACTTTTTCCAACTGCATTATTTTGCACGAAAGTTCTTATGCAAAACTTCTATCAACCAAAGAAATGGTTTCTTAATATTCTTAATAACATTTACACTCATGTGACTAATAAACGTTTTGATGCAATATAAATGTTTGCATAATATATATTCCAAGATAAGAATGTGGTTGTAGGTTGTGGAAAGATTTAATGGATATGTCACTTTCAATAAGGAGTTAACTGATATGCCAGTCCATAAGGAGTTGATGGACGTGTCAGTCAATAAGGAGTTGATTTACATGTCACAGTCAAAAAGGAGTTGATGGGTATGTCAGTCAATAAGGAGCTGATGGACATGTCACAGTCAATAAGCAGTTGATGGGTGTGTCACAGTCAATAAGGAGTTGATGGGTGTGTCACAGTCAATAAGGAGTTGATGGGTATGCCACTTTCAATAAGGAGTTGATGGGTATGTCACAGTCAATAAGGACTTGTTGGATATGCCAGTCATCAAAGAGCTGTCACAGATATGCCACAGTTAATAAGCATTAATAAGGAGTTGATGGATATGTCAGTCAGTCAGTAAGTTGACAGATATGCCAGTCAGTAAGGAGTTGATGGATATGTCACAGTCAGTAAGGAGTGGATGGATATGTCACAGTCAGTAAGGAGTTGATGGATACACTACGGTCAGTAAGGAGTTGATGGATATGCCACAGGCAGTAAGGAGTTGATGGATATGCCACAGGCAGTAAGTTGATGGACATGTCACTGTCAGTAAGGAGTTTGATGGATATGCCACTCTCAGTATGTCACTGTCAATAAGGAGTGGATGGATATGTCACTGTCAGTAAGGAGTTGATGGATACACTACGGCCAGTAAGGAGTTGATGGATATGCCACAGGCAGTAAGGAGTTGATGGATATGTCACAGGCAGTAAGGAGTTGATGGATATGCTGCTGTCAGTAAGTTGATGGACATGTCACTGTCAGTAAGGAGTTTGATGGATATGCCACAGGCAGTAAGGAGTTGATGGATATGCCACTATCAGTAAGGAGTTGATGGATATGCCACAGTCAGAAAGGAACTGATGGATATGTCACCATCAGTAAGGATTTGATGGATATACCATGACCAGTATGGAGTTGATGGATATGCCACAGTCTGTAAGTTGATGGATATGTCACTGTCAGTAAGGAGTTTGATGAATATGCCACTGTCAGTCAGGAGTTGGTGGATTTGCCAGTCAGAAAGGAGTTGATGGATATGCCACAGTCAGTACGGAGTTGATGGATATGCCACAGTCAGTACAGAGTTGATGGATATGCCACAGTCAGTACGGAGTTGATGGATATGCCACAGTCAGTACAGAGTTGATGGATATGTCACAGTCAATAAGGAGCTTATACAACTGATCCCAGTTTTGTGAAAGAAAGGGGAGCTAGCTACCACCATGCCACTCTACTCTGACTGGTCAGCTTACTCATACACACAGACACTATCAGACTCATCAACTGTTCCCTGATACAATGCTTTGATATCTTCATGTTGCCACTTCTTATTAACAGTACTAATTGTAGTGATAAGATGCACATCTGTTTCCTGCAGCCCAACAGACATGCTAACCACTTTCATAAGGTTTACTCTTCAGCAGAGACTCTAACAATAGAGTTTTCTCAAGGAGATTACGCCACATGCATGTGTCGTAATTTTCCACATGGATCCTCATTAGGAGGGTCACAGCAACCTCAGATCCTAATGCCAACAACCATTGTTCCAGAAGGGATATTATCGTTCGAAACACACCATGTCAGCAGCAATCTCAGGAGAAACGAATGTAGAATACTGCTCAAAAGAAGACACATTTTTTTTCCATGTTACCACAGCCAACAAAGATTGTTTCAGATTTGATATTCTGGCTCCAAACACACCATATAGGCAGCAATCTCTAAATTCAAGACCATTACTACAAGAAATGTTATCATTGTTGAAGTGGCATGCTGTGAACATGCCATATGAAAGAATTGGGTGTTTTTCACTTTTTGTATGAATGGTTTGTGTATCATAATGGAATTAGGAAAATATAATTATAAAACAGAAGAATTACAAAGTATACAAACATTAAAGGATCAGTCTTAAACTCCATATTGAAATGCTGAAATGAAGCAGTTAACGATGTGTGTCTGATTTACATCAAACTACAGTGGTACATCTTGCTTGATGTATGTCTGATTTACATCAAAATACAATGGTACATCTTGCTTGATGTGTGTCTGATTTACATCAAATTGCAATGGTACATCTTGCTTGATGTGTGTCTGACTTACATCCAAATACAATGGTACATCTTGCTTGATGTGTGTCTGATTTACATCCAAATACAAAATGGTACATTTTGCCTCATTACATCCAAGTCAACATGTGGACCCTGTCCTGGAGATAAGACCATTGCTCAAAGTGTAACAACTCTTTATGCACGGCAACATTCCTTGACTGTACAAAGATTTGCTGATCTAGCCTTGAATTAACCTCCAATTGTCAGTCCATCCTATTCTCTGATGCAGCCTGGCCTTGAGGCACGAGGAGTTTCTTTGCTCATTAGTGTGAGTGAGTTTAGTTTTATGCCGCACTCAGCAATATGGTGGCTGTCTGTAAATATTCAAGTCTGGACCAGACAATCCAGTGATCAACAACATGAGCATTGATCTGCACAATTGGGAACTGATGACGTGTCAACCAAGTCAGCAAGCCTGACCACCCGATCCCGTTAGTCGCCTCTTACGACATGCACAATCGCCTTTTACGGCAGGCATGGGTTGCTGAAGGCTTATTCTACCCTGGGACCTTCACAGGTCTGTTTCAATACAAACCTCAGCAACATTCCAGCTATATGCATGGAGTCAGACAACCAACTAGACTCTCAAATGAATATATTTTACAGAAAAATGTTTATAGCTGAAAAAAAAAATGTAATGAAAACGACCCCTGAGACGTTCCAGACTTTTCCACATTTTCTAGACTTGCATGGGCTTTCCTGGGTATATTTGCTTCAGAGTCTGTATGACAGACTACAGGTCAGTCAGTAGATAATCAAGTCTGGTTGGACTGGGGCACAAAGTGATCAAACAGTGGCCTAAATTTGTCTTTCTGCGTCATTCCAGAATCTGCTTATCACAGTTCTAAAATATTTTTCAGTTCCCACAAGGAGTGAGTGAGTTTAGTTTTACTCTGCCCTCATCAATATTCCAGCTATATGGTGGCGGTCTGTAAATAATCAAGTCTGGACCAGACAATTCAGTGACCAACAGCATGAGCATCGATCTACACAATCAGGATCTGATGATGTGTGTTAACAAAGTTACGGAGCCTGAACACCTGATCCTGTTGGTCGAGTCTTACGACAAGCATGGGTTGCAGAAGATCAATTCTATCCTAGATGTTCACAGGTCGACAAAAGGATGTAAAAACAGAACCTATGTCATTCTTGGTTTCCTCCTTCACTGTCATGAAGCTCTGGCAGTGTTGACAGCAGTGGCAAGCACAACTAGTTCACTCTCACATAGTAAGTGAGTGAGTTAATATTTATCGTCACATCGGCAGTATTGCAGCCATATCGTGACAAGCTCTCACACAGACACACCAATGTTTTCCTCTGGTAACATTGCAACCTTAGTCTAGACATTCCCCACTAGGAACATCCATCAACCACAAGGATACTTCCTCCCATGTAAAGACCCCAGCTAATGAAGTATATCAGATCAACCTTTTAAAGTTTCAAAATGGTTGCAACAACAATGCAGTGAATGGCAACAAGCTTAAGCCTTCCAGATTGGAACTAGGAAACATTCATCATAATCGGTCACTTGCACATTCCTGCAGTCTTGGAGTTCCCAGGCAGCATGAGGCACCCATGGCTCCATCTGCTCAGAAGTTATAAACTCCGCTTGACATGCAGAAATAACAAATTATTTGGGAAAAACCTGCATCCCCATCCTGTTGCGCCTCATCATTCATCTCCTCAAGGGGAACTGGTACACCCAAGATAGACCCTGATTAAAGGGAGGCAACGACTATGTATCATTTGCTGCAGGCTTGCAAATAATTGGAGAAGTTGCAATGAGTTTATGAGATTTATGGTGACCTGAAATATTTGGGTGACAAAATGTTTGCTATAACAGATATCAGTGTATTGCCATGTCTGTGACTGGCACTGATCTATGTTAACAAACACTTACACCTGCTATGAGATTCAAACAGATGTAGATGGAATTGATTAAGTTACGTTTGAAAAAAATCTATAAATTTGTTATAAAATATTTCCCAAAATGTGTGTATCTTATGACATTGTAATATTGCCAATAAACATTTTTCTCTCACATTTGACATAGTTGGAGTTGCCACAAATATTGGTCTTCAATACCCAGTGACTGAGTTGAAACTTCATAACAACCAGTCCAAGACTTCATTACAGCTTCCTCTGAATCTTTTTCATGGTCACTGAAGCTGAGTGACTGATATATTTCAAAATGCTATTTAGCATAACAACCTGTGTAATGGCCTGTTCAGTGGGAGACCAGACATGGAACCCCTCAGTGGCTGCCAATCCATCAGGGCCTGAAGGAGGTTCAACAGGACAATCTGTTCACAAGCATGCTGGTTAGAAACAGATACTGGTCATCTTCATATGACTTGGATGGGGTGAACACTGCCATATACAGTATTCAGTTGCACCCTGGTGTGTTACTCACTGTGTACAGCTTGATATGATGCAGATTGACACAAACAACACAAATCTGTGTTAGAATGTGGATTACACCAATAATACCAATGATCAGTAACACATGTCCATAACACACCACAGCACATGTCCATAACACACCAGCACATGTCCATAACACACCACAGCACATGTCCATAACACACCACAGCACATGTCCATAACACACCAGCACATGTCCATAACACACCAGCACATGTCCATAACACACCACAGCACATGTCCATAACACACCAGCACATGTCCATAACACACCAGCACATGTCCATAACACACCAGCACATGTCCATATACTCCACCCCAACACATTTTCATGTCCCAAATAATCCATCCCAGCACACGTCCATACCCCAAATAATCCATCCCAGCACACGTCCATACCCCGAATAATCCATCTCAGCACACGTTCATACCCCAAATAACCCATCCCAGCACACGTCCATACCCCAAATAATCCATCTCAGCACACGTCCATACCCCAAATAATCCATCTCAGCACATGTCCGAACACACCCCGCACAAGTCCATACCACAAATAATCCATCCCAGCACACGTCCATACCCCAAATAATCCATCCCAGCACACGTCCATACCCCAAATAATCCATCTCAGCACACGTCCATACCCCAAATAATCCATCTCAGCACACGTCCATACCCCAAATAATCCATCCCAGCGCATGTCCATATCCCAAATAATCCATCTCAGCACATGTCCGAACACACCCCGCACAAGTCCATACCACAAATACCCCACTTCAGCACATGTCCATACCTCAAATAATCCACCCTTGGACATGCCTATACCCTAAATACCCAACTCTAGCTCATCTCCATTCACCACCCAAGCAAAGGTCCTTAATTTCCCTTTACACATCATCATAGGACACATATCAGCAACCAGCATCTTGAAGTGCTTTGATTCATCAGTATCAGATATAAAAATGTTAAATGTCAACACACAGATTTGTACTGCCATAAAGCTGTAGCTCATTGTTATTTTAGTAGAATATCACCAATCAGGTTTGTACTCAGACAAGTAATCAAGGTAGTATTTGCAGTAAGCATATGTTTTCATTGTTCTAATCAACTGACGAGTATCATGTCTGGATGTTACTAACACATTGAACTGACTTCAGATTGCACTACACAATACTAACATCAACTTTTGAGGGTATGATGAATTTGAGCAGCTGCTACCAGAAATTTATGAATTAGTTTCAAATCTCCTATTTCACTATTCAATAATTAATCTCTGAAATATTTTGCCACAAACTTGGAATTAACACACATATTCTAAAACAGAAGAATACTACTGTCCACAGAAGGGGTGGAGACTGAAGGTTTGTAGGTGAATAATAATGGAACTGTCTGATTAAGTAAGACTGAAATAAGTCCTGTTTCATAATAAAGAAATTAATCAGAAGTTAGCAGTCCTCACATTTCTAAGGATAAGAAAGGTATATGCCACAGCACTGTTCATGAATGTCACAGTATAATGATATTCAGTTATATTTTATGTAAGACAAGTGCATACAATGTGTATAGTTTACAAATGCTAAATGTAAAAGAAACAAAAATGCAAAGACAATTCAATGATATTGTGGAGTTTTTAATTTAATAATGAAGTTAAATATTACTAACCGTATTAAGACCATAGATATGTATGATATATTATACAAAACTAATGATATGTATTGATTAATGAAGTCATAACATTTACAGTCATGACCATTAACTGATTCCGTTTCAGTAGGTTGCATGCAATCTTATATTTTATGAAACTAACAGAATCTAAAAGAGTATTGTGTTCTATTAAGACACCATGGGAAAAAAGCCTGTGAGAGAACTGTATTGTGTAATAAAGATTTCTTAGACGGTTAGACCCGGTGGCATCCTGCAGTTATCAATCCTATTTTAAGCACCTACCTTTCCCATTCCATAATGTCAGTGGGAACAGTAATAAGTAACACAGCTTTTAATCCTTTAACACGGCAGCCAGGGAGAGCAGCAGCAAGACTACTTCTGGCAAAACTACTCCGTAGAACTCTCTCACGACATGCAGCTGAGAGAGGGAACTACGTTTACACAGCAAGCATACGATATGCTGTGTGATCACTTGTAAGTGGCGCTATTTGTCTACATAGTCACATGACTACCAGAACCTTCGTCAAAAGATTGGAAGCAGTGGAAATGAAAATACTGCAGTCCTGTCACTAGTAGGTGGGAATGAGAATGCGATGAAGAGCTTGTGATGAGTCCTACAGATGTTTTAGAAAAACAGATTGCTGTTTTACAAAAACAATACTTCGGAATTGATTGTCTGGTGGTTCAATTTGAAAGACAGATCGTGAAGATTTCCCAGAAAGGAGTCGGATGTGATATGGAGAAGTGGATCTGACTTGACACAGGCAAGCATCAGAAGGAGCTTACCATGATATAAATACACGTCATCTGTTTGTGGAACGGTGTCGAAGTAGTGAAAATGTTGACAGTTTGGTGCAAGTGCATGTGGTTGTTATGTATGATAACATCTCACAGTGAGAAAAGATACATCTAGCAGACACCGTTGATGTATAAGCAGAGGAAGTTAGACAGGATTTATGAACACTATATCAATAAATCAATAAATGAAAGATACCATAAGAATGAGGAATTGAACATTTGAAATGGAGTTCAAAGTTTCATAATCTGTTGAAATAGTTTTACATTTGGTTTCACTTTAATATCACACATCTCTTCTTCAGTCAGATGAGCAGACACTCTAACCAGCTTGTCCCTGTGATACAAGAACATGTTCAGCCTTATCTTTGACCATCCAAAATGGAGTGAGAACACCCAGATAAATATGTAACATGAGTTTGTACTCAAATTCACATGACAACAATGAAGATTATCAAGATAACATGGCGATGCCTAAACAATCAGGGCACTGACTGGACAGTTGTATCAGGTTCACAGCAGTCTAGCCACATACAGATTAAAATTTTCAAGAAAAAACAGTATTTCAAATTCCATGTGTGAAATTTTAAACTGCAGATAACAAGTAATGAGTAACAAGATAGGTATTCCCTCCTTGTGAGGAATTAGATTGGGCCCACCTTCCCTGTCAGTGGTGGGGAGTTTCTGCCCCTTCTATTTGCAGGAGCATCTGACAGGAGAGTGGCTAATTGCTGTGATGACAGGACTGGTTATGACCTAGATAAGTGCTGATTAATGGAAGGCTGAGCACACATCTGGCAACTCTGCATTGATAAAACAGCAAGTGCCACAACTAAAAAACACTAATATTAACTTGCCATTTCAATTACAGTTCACTGCAGTACCACAGGACAACTTTCAAGGGTAAAATGGATTCATTCTACAAAGCCTTGAGATGTTGGTGACCCTTTGCACAAAGGAAAGGGCAGACGCAGAAGAACAACATGACAGAGGATGATCAACTGTCAATGTGTGAGGATGTTCATTTCTTAAATACTGGTTCACAAAATCACAGCCTAAAATTCTGTGTGACTGGTACCAAAAATAATATATTATCAACTTCCATGAAAATTGCTATTGATAAATAAAAAGCAAACTTATTTCCAATGAAATACAAACAGATAACAGAGTTTTTCTGTAGAAAAGATTCAAATGTTGCTGTAAATCGATAAAAAAGGCAAATTAAATAATGGGACAAAGAATGTTTATTTCCCAAGACTATGAGGCAACATGCAACATTGTCTGGTTATTTGTACTTAATCAGGACATGGTATTACCAGGGTGAATGTTTCACATATATCTATTTGTTCCTGAGACATGTTTCAATGTCTGACTTGCCTTCTTCATGCTTAGACTGCTGGAGCTGAGAAGACAACTGGGATGAAATGGAAGCGACTATTATCAAACATTTCATGTGGGATAAACAAAAGAATAAAATAGGTATGAAAGACAAGTCCTTTCCAAAAGTCCATTCAACAACGATACGAAATGAAGAGTGTAGCCCCCAAAACACAATATCAAAAGAACTTCTGTCTCTGACATTTCAGTAATTCATACCATCAACCATCAAATGCCCAATTGGTTGTCAACTGCTCCAATCACCAGTCAGAAGAAAAGGAACTCTTTTGCCAGCAGATAAATTAGCCAAGTGTAACGGAAGTGGCAACAAGTGACACATTCTTCCTGACAGATACAACAAACACAAGTGAAAACCTCTCACACTAATGACATAGGCCCTGACACCATTAAACCTCAAACTGTGATCTATTGTGCCCAAACATCAACAAATACATTCTTTCTTGGCATAACAGCCCGATACACAATCTTGCAGTGTTTATTGATCATTGTGTGGCTCTTTTTACAAGTTCACTTGTCAACAGCCCTAATCATATCAGTGTGCTATGCTGCTTAGTGCCTCCAACAATGGAGGACCTTGGACTGGTGCTTGACGAAGTCATCAATTTCATTCCACTTAAGAAGTCCAGGAGGAAATTCCTGCTCTGTTGTCCCTTGAAAGTCGCCTCCTTTGAAGTCCACATTCTCTTAAGTTTCTCAACAATGATTTAAGAACAGGTCTAGGGGGAAACATTGCCAGACTGAATTTCATTTCCAAACTAAGCAACTTTTATTCAGGAAATAATCACAACAATAAGAACTGAGTGTGAGCTGAAACAAAAATATTCCACAAAAAAAATAAAATAAAATAAAATTATGAATGGTACCTCAACATCCGACAAAACAATATCCACAAAGTCATCAAAATGAGAAACACTGGTAACAACAACAAAATTGAAAGCAAATAATAAACATGGATATGTCCTCAACCTTAAGGACAAATCTCTCTAATTTGTTATATTCATCCTGTTAGATACTGGTAAATGACTTTCAAGAGCAAAATAACCATTTTGTCAGGTGAGTGGTTAATGTACCCCTCACAAAGTATTGAAGATAAACGATTAACTTGACATTGTTCCACAACATATGCACAGTGTTTATGTAAGGCATGACCTTCCTTGGCAACCAAAAGCTGTATATTATGTAAGAAAGCAAACATCTTCAGTGCTGCCTCAGACCAACAGTAATACACTCGAATAACAAGCAGCAGGGGCATCCCTTTAAACACAGGCTGGAAAACACATTGTCACTCAACATTTGTTTGGATTCTCTGCTTTTGCACTGCTCCAGCACTGAGAAGAGCTGCTGCATAAAATCACACACATTCATCAGCTAATGAAATCACTGTTGCACCTCCGTGAAAATAAACCTAAATGTGCTAAGCAAAACATCAGGGCCAATTATGAGAACGATATTCACCGCTGGACATTTTCTTAGTGAAACTGACACTTCCGCATGTCACACACTGCCATTTGTCCACCTAGCTTTCACAGAAGGTAGTGTAATTTTGGGAACAGACATATGAACCTAATTACCATCAGGTGGGTGTACCCACTGAATTGCTCACACAGTTATGGACACTTGAGTAAAGAGCTACATTTGATAAGCCTTGAAGCTAACCTAGAAGCCTAAAGCCAGTAAAAACAATTCTCACAGCACCTGTTACATGTCCTCGAGGTGGCTATCAATATCTACTACCCAGTACCAAATGCTATATATATGTGCATGGTCACTGCTAATACTTTCTTAGCATAGATGGGTGCAGCCTTGCTTCAAGGCTGTTCTGAATGCTGTGCCATGAATGTGTAGTAAGCGATTCTGTCTTTCAAAGAGTCAAGTCACGATAAGTGGACACTATATAAGGACCCAAGCCTGTATATTTATTCCTTTTTAAAAATGATCATTTCAAATATCATTTTTTTCTTTTTGTGCAAGTCTAGGTTAGGTGTTATAGATCCCCGTGTACACAAACAAAAGATATTAAGGATCACCAACTAATGTCAAGGGATGGTAGTATTAACACAGCAATGTGAAAGAATCAGTACATGTTTAACTTTCTGAGCAGTGTACACAATCACCTGCTTATTCATATACACTATACATATTCTGAATATATAAGGACGACAATTTTAAGATATGGACAAGAGTATACCAATGACAGACAATTATAATCAAGCCCTACAAGAGACAAAGGAGTTGTTGTCATACCAATCCCTACTAGAGACTAAGGGGTATGTTGTCATACCAATCCTTATTAGAGACTAAGGGGTCTGTTGTCATACCAATCCTTATTAGAGACTAAGGGGTCTGTTGTCATACCAATCCCTACTAGAGACCAAAGGGGTAGTTGTCGTACCAAATCCTATCAGAAACTAAAGGAGCAAGTGTCATACCAATCCCTACTAGATACCATGGGGGGTGTCCTACTAGAGACTAAGGGGGTTGTTATCATACCAAGCGCCACAGAGACCAAGGAGAAAGTTGTCATACCAAGTCCTACCAGAAACTAAGGCAGCAATTGTCATACCAAGTCCTACTAGACTATGGTGGCTGTTGTCATACCAAGTCCTACTAACCTATGGGGGCTGTTGTCATACTAAGTCCAACTAGAGACTATGGTGGCTGTTGTCATACCAAGTCCTACTAGACTATGGTGGCTGTTGTCATACCAAGTCCTACTAGACTATGGGGGCTGTTGTCATACTAAGTCCAACTAGAGACTATGGTGGCTGTTGTCATACTAAGTCCAACTAGAGACTATGGTGGCTGTTGTCATACCAAGTCCTACTAGACTATGGTGGCTGTTGTCATACCAAGTCCAACTAGAGACTATGGGGGCTGTTGTCATACCAAGTCCTACTAGACTATGGGGGCTGTTGTCATACCAAGTCCTACTAGACTATGGTGGCTGTTGTCATACCAAGTCCTACTAGACTATGGTGGCTGTTGTCATACCAAGTCCTACTAGACTATGGGGGCTGTTGCCATACCAAGTCCTACTAGACTATGGTGGCTGTTGTCATACCAAGTCCTACTAGACTATGGTGGCTGTTGTCATACCAAGTCCTACTAGACTATGGGGGCTGTTGTCATACTAAGTCCTACTAGAGCCTATGGTGGCTGTTGTCATACCAAGTCCTACTAGACTATGGGGGCTGTTGTCATACTAAGTCCTACTAGACTATGGGGACTGTTGTCATACCAAGTCCTACTAGACTATGGGGGCTGTTGTCATACCAAGTCCTACTAGACTATGGGGGCTGTCCTATTAGAGACTAATTGGGCTGTTGTCATACCATGTACTACTAGAGACCAAGGGATTCGTTTGCTGTACATATTTTTTTGGATTATCCATCATCCTATGCCATTACCTTGATGCTAGGCTGGAATCACTGATTCTGTTTCTAGGCTTGTCATAACAGTATGACCAGGTTTCAACAAGTGCTGTCCAAGACAGCTTCTCCCACTCAGTCTGACTCATCATTATATGTAACACTGATCCAAGAGGTGCTTCACCAGCCCACTATCTTCCCATGATATATAGCCTCAGTTCATGATCTACATATAGCATAAATATACTGAGAGAAACAAACGATCAAATGAAAATTCAAGAGCTTGTTTAATATTTTGCGGTTTTGATCATCACAATGCAATGCAAAGCTAGTATTGAAAAATGGAAAACATTATTTTATTTCATCATTTTTCTTGATTCTTTTTTTCTCTCAGTTAAAAGTCATGAAAAGAACTTAAGGAAGACACAAGTTTTTCATATTGTGGCCATGACAGATTACCTTCAGTCAAACAAAAAATATGAGTGATCTTTAGTTTTTTTGAGTAGTATATATCCCACAGACTATACCCATATGTCTTACAAATCAGTAGCAGGATGTTCCAGAACATAATAATAGGCCATACATATCTGGGAGGGGAGTGTTTGTTTATCCTTACCATAATGTACATCCGTAGTTTTCAACAGATGGCAGTATGAACTGCTTATCAGGAAAACCATCTGATGTAAGACATTCCGTTTACCTGGTGAATATCCTCAGTTTGTGTGTGTCTCATTTTAAGCCATTTATGACTAGTAATTCTGAGGAACATTCATTGAATAACTACAAAATCAAAATCAAGGCAAAAAGATAACGTATATTTCCTTGTTAAAGTTCAGTCTTAAAGACTGTATTCTGTCAAAGTGTTCATGTAGCTGTGGATAATATAGAATGATAACTGCTGATGAAGCATTCAGTTTTAAATCAAATTTAGAGCTATTATAACTTTTGTATATACCTCGGATTTTCCAACACAGTGTGTATATCTCCATTCTATCTTAACCACATTATCAAGATTTAAAAAAAAAATACATACTGTGTTGGAACATCAGAGCTATAATGCCATTATATACCTCTGAATAAGTTTGTTTAACCAATCACAATCCAGGATTTATTGAAGTCATGGTAGAATATAGGAGGATAACCACTCCTGAGGGGGATGTGGATTCACGTTGTTGTACTCCTGACGATTATGATTACATCTGAACAGACAAATAGCAGATTATAATTAGAGTGAACCAGAGATCTAAACTGACCGCTGTGCCATCTGTCTCCAAGCCTTGGCCCCCCACAGTGATATTGCTGGAATATTGCAAAAAGTGGCATGTAACTTCACTCACTCACTAACCCTAGCCTTGCTCCAAGGCTGTACTGAGTGCTGAAGCCATGGATGTATAGTATTTCTATCCTTTGAAGAAACAAGTCTGGATACATGGACAGTAGAGTCCAGTGTTTTAGAAATTATCATGTAAACTGTTAATTACTTTAGAGACTTCAAGACCCAAACCCTGCTAAGATGTTAATAAGTGAGTGAGTGTTCTTTGCTGCTACTTTGAACACTATTTCAGTTATATGAGTATGTTATGGTTTGATAGGGACAGAATTAGGAGAAGATGCAGGTCACTGAACCCTAGGTGCAACTGTTAATTACTTTAGAGACTTCAAGACCCAAACCCTGCTAAGATGTTAATAAGTGAGTGATTGTTCTTTGCTGCTACTTTGAACACTATTTCAGTTATATGAGTATGTTATGGTGTGATAGGGACAGAATTAGGAGAAGATGCAGGTCACTGTACCCTAGGTGCATCAAGGACCAAGAGGTACTGGTACTGACACACCAATGATGGTTTATTTGGAATTTGAACCTAACAAGCGAGTGAGTGAGTTTGGTCTTATGCCATGATATCAGTATCATGATGAGGGCCACCAGAAATGGACTTCACATGGGGAAAAACAAACCCAGGTGCTCAGTGTGATGAACAACAGCTTAAACTACTGGGCTACCCAACTACCATAGCAACAGTGGTAATGATATAGCAAGGAAAACATCATAGATCTTTTATGAGATAAAAAAATATGCTGACAAAAGATAATACCATCAACAGACATGTAACAGGAACAATGAGGCATAGAAGCATGAAATATCATTCTGATATTTGTAGCCGTCACTGGAAACTTTCAGTTTTTATGCCAGTCCAGTCTGTTATATGAGGAGAGCATTTTTATTAGATCTGACATGTCAGTGTAACTCTCCACCAAGAGTCTGTGAAACTTGACCTGACAGAGGCTTAACAAGAGAGTTTGAAAATCTTCAGATCGTGTCAAATTCTACAGTCATAATACTTCGGTTCAACACACTTAAACACAAATGTAACTCAGTCTGCCTCACAGCCAATGTTTAACTTCAAAAACATTTTTTAAAGAGAACATTTTTCGCATGCTGATGACAGTAGCAGTTAAATCTGGAAGTATATTTCAAAACTGAGTACATTTGAGTCATTTGCTTTTGACATGAGTGACTAAATGCAGTTAAGCCGAGCACTTAACAGTAGTTCTGGTTGAGTTAGACATGGTGGGGGAGGGGTGGCTAATGCCGATGTATGTCACTGAGGTTTAGGTAATTATCTACAGACCCAAAATCATAATTAGGGTAAATCTGTTATTTGAGCTCATGAACAGAGGATCCTGCTTGTCAAAGGGAGGCAACTTGAGAGTTCAGTGTGTTCAACACCACTCTGGCTGTTAAGTGTTAAAAATACTTTGCATTAATGTGATATTCATTCCTTGAAACATTTATTGAAATTATATTTCCTCCCAAAATAATCAGATCTTTAAACTCACTTTCTTTTGTCTTCTACAAATCATGACAGTTAGATGTAAGGGCCTGTCAAGACAGCTCGAGTCTGGTGTACAGTTTTTGAATCTGTTGTCTAATTGTGCAACATGTTCAGAACAATACATCCATCTCCCCGCCTACACATCTGACATGAGTGGGTGGACTCAGATGAAAGTCACTTGCATTGACAAAGGAAAAAAATAAATAAAATCTGGATTTCTAAAACAGTTATTTATAAAATTAACTTTCAGTCACATTAATTCAAACAGAATAAACTTTATCTCTATAGCCCCATTCTGTAAAACATGCTCACAGAGATTTATGTGTCAGAAATCATGGAACTGTGTTTATAAATATTGTGTGAGTTGAAATTTCAGAAGGAACTCACACCAATTAAAATACAAATAGGCGTGAAAAATGTTTTGATGCCAGTAAAGTAACCTTGACCTTTATGGCTCACATTGCCACCAGGATAAAATATAGGATACTGAGAAAAATATCAAGGAAAACGTTTCTCAAAACTTAAGAATCTCAGTAATGAAATAAGCAAGTACAAGACTGAGTTTTTTAAATACTAGTATCTTTCTATAGAACAGTTGATAGGTTGGTAAGTAGTCCTTAAGATTTATCACATGTTATGATGATTAATTAAATTAAATGTGTTCATATAAAAAAATGGCAGAACTGTTTGCTCTCATTTTAGACAAGGGCAACAGAAGATTTGAATTCATATTAAAAAAATGATACATGTCTGTTTGGTCATTCATCAGTTTATGTGCGTATCAAAATACCTTGTTTCCTATAATACATGACAATACCAGAAAAGACCAAAAGCCAGTAATGAACTTGCAATATTTACAATTTTCATTTTTTCTATTTTGATTTTCTACTGACAAATAGCAATATAAACAGTGGAAAGAGCAAGCTATAATGCTCAGTGTAAAGTTTATGGTCAAATTGAGTTTACTCATAAACAGATATCTATCTCCACTGAAGGAATTTCTCAACATGTTTGAATTTCAGTCTCACTCAGTGCATGGTTTAATGGCTAATAACGTTTATTCACAAACATCTTCCAAAGACAACTTAATTCTGGCTATATTTAGATTAAATTTTTCAACTTCATACATGACAATCAGCAATCCCATGTGTGAGTGTTAATTTTCACACTGATTAGCTCTGGAAACTGCATCTGCAATTCAATTAGAAATAAAAAAACAAAAACTGCATGTGATTACACATGCCCTAGAGGATAATTCTTACACTGAAGGCAACTGATTACCCAGTAACTTGACACCAGTCCAATCATATGGTACATAACTGTGGATGATACTCATCATGGCAGGCGTCTACTCATAGTACGTTCTGTGAGTATATTGGTAAAAATGCA
Source organism: Haliotis asinina (assembly GCF_037392515.1). NCBI lineage: Eukaryota > Metazoa > Mollusca > Gastropoda > Lepetellida > Haliotidae > Haliotis > Haliotis asinina. Next base: position 8,501,159 of record NC_090287.1, read on the forward strand.
TCACCCATAAAACTAATATGCTCATAAAAATATGCCAATTCTAACTGGCTAAAAACTCATATTAAGGTGAACATGTTGCATGACAAAAATAAGGAAATGTCATCTTGAGGTAATGCCTCAATCTTGAAAGCATGCTATTTTCTGGCAGGTGAAACATTTCGAGGGTTTTGATCTTACATGATGTGTGGTGTCGGAGGATAGCCCAAAGTGATTCAATTCTTTTTGTTTCCACCTTGGTAAAGTACAGGTCTAGTGCTCCAAAACCAAAAATCATAATCTAGGAAACAAAGATTCAAACCACCATGTATCTAAGGGAGACAATCAAGAGTAAGTGAGTGAGTTTAGTTTTATGCCACACTCATCAATATTCCAGCTGTATGGTGGCTCTCTGTAAATCAGGAGTCTGAACCAGACAATCCAGTTATCAACTTGATTAACAGCATGAGCATCAATCTGTTCAATTGGGAACTGATGATGTGTGCCAACCAAGTCTGACCACCTGATCCTTTTATAGTCACCTTTCATGGCAAGCATGGGTTGCTGAAGGCCTATTCTACCCCAGACCTTCACAGGTTGAGACAATCATGAACCATATTTTAAACCCTGGGAGAACCTGTCTGCCAGTTGATGGATGTATAAGTGAGTTGAGTGAGAGTGAATTAACTTGCTGGTAACATAATTTCAGTGTTATCATATATGAGTATCATCTGAAGCAAAGCCAAAGGTGATGCTGGTACATCTCTCATAGTCATGCTGCTGACAAAGGTAGAAGTCCAATCATATTTACACCATGATCACTGGCTTCTGCCTAAAAGGATGTACTTCAGTGCAGTTGTTGCATCTCAGGATTTGTGTCATCAGAGCCACCTGGAGGGCTCCAGTAAGTCCCCCAAACATTCCAATTTCCAATAAAACAAAAACTATCCAAGTGACACATCAACAGCATGTTTGGTTTAATGCCAAGTGACATCTGAGAGAACAAATGATCATCTTTACACTAGATCACCAGTATTAAGCTACAACCAGCTCAAGCATCACGCACACACAATGGGCACAAGTCATTGATCTTCCGTTCCAGCCGTCACACAGATTGTCAACATGTCACTCTCCAACCATCACCATCCAGTCAAGTGTGACTTCACAAAAGGGATTAAGAGCCATTTAAACATCAAGAACAGATCTGTGTCCCTCTATGTCCTCTTGTCACAGAAGCTTATGGAAGTATGGGCGGGGCATAGTCAGGTTTATAGTCATAGGTTTTCATACATGCAGTGGACAATTACAGGGGGCTGTTTCACAAATTAAAACATAGTGCATTGTCATTGGAACAGAGATAATGTCATAAGTTTTTATGCTTCAAGAAAAGAGTGAGTTTAGTTTTACGCCGCACTCAGCAATATTCCAGCTATATGGCGGTGGTCTGTAAATAATCGGGTCTGGACCAGACAATCCAGTGACCAACAACATGAGCATCAATCTGCGCATTTGGGAATCGATGACATTTGACAGCCAAGTCAGTGAGTCTGACCACCCGATCCCGTTAGTCACCTTTTACGACAATTTAATTTCAGGTCAGTACCTGACAAGTTGCCATGATGACTTCTTAGTGAACATGATACAGTATTAAAAAAAATTCAACAAGCCAATCCATACAAACAGGATTTGATACCATTTATTACAAAACTATGGTTTGCAAACAGGTCTTTGATAATAATAACAACACAGAGGTTAAACAATAATTACTGGCTCTGTCACATTTGTCACAAATGGTCACCTTTCAGTTTCAACAGTAATGTTACTGTGTGTAAATGTTGAAAATTAAACAGTGAACAGGTAGATATTTGTTTTAGTTTAACAACATGAAGATGTATCCAGTGCACTGAACAGTCAACTGACACAAGAGATTTAAAAAGGAAACTAATCTTTTGTCACTATAAAAGTATCAAGAAATCTCACAAATGAATCTGCCGTCAGATAACTTGGTGACTCAAGTTGAAAGACAGGTTAACATAATTGGCACATGGCAATATTTTGCATCTTACTCAAACAGTGTGGTGAAGGGAGAAATAACTTTTTATCTTGGTTTCTAACTTTGTAGAAACAATAGTCTGTCCACATGTACAGATTTAAGAAGATGTACACCCCTACCATATACCATGGATTAGTGAAAATGATGTTCATAACTCCCCTCCTATCTGGCACTGGAGATATTGAAGTATGCTGAGTTGTCTGCCCTTACATTGACCAGAGTTCAAAACCTGGGGTATATCTGAAAATTATTGCTTGATTCCAAATAGGTGAATAATGTTTTTGATCTGTTGGACTGAAATTAAAGGCTATGCTGACATGATTCAAGAAAGAAGAAATCAGAGTTTAACAGACAAAATGAAAGAGGAAGACTTATTCCTTGGCGTGAATATCTGTCACGTTATATATTACATTAGTACTGAAATACTTCAAATGCAATAGGAATAGTACCCACTGGACAAACCTTGAAGTATGTCTGGCTGGGTCATGTTCTTGAAGGAGTTGTCCATCAGGAATACAATACAGCCTCCTCATATCAACATCATGTCCTTGTAAAACATTTTAGCTTATACAGACTCAGCTTCAAGACATAAGCTTATCATGTTGCGGCAAACATAACATAATCACACTTAGTCATGTGAGTTAATGTATTACCAGAAAGGGGATTTCGCTTGCCAGTCAGTGATTGCAGTGCATATGAGTCTTTAGTATCACTCTGTATCAAGTATCACCATCTCCATCTAAGCTTTCAAAAGAAGTTGTAATGGGGAAACTTTCTTGATTATCATTCTCAAAGCCTTTATGTTGTGAAAGAGTGATTCAAATTGGAGACTTTAACACTGACGAAATGCTGCTCTAGAGATGTTTATCTCAACTGCATGATGTTTCCTGTAGGTTTATAATGACTGTGGGGTGAGGGTAGAGGATAGAGGATAGAGAGGGGTGGTAGTGTAGACATTGGCAGGTATAGTAACTTGGGCTCACTGGTGGGTATAGGGGGTGGTGTGTGGGACCACTGGTGGATGTAGGGGGTGGTGTTGGGGTGGGAGAGCACTGGTGGATGTAGGGAGTGGTGTGTGGGACCACTGGTGGATGTAGGGGGTGGTGTGGAAGACCACTGGTGGATGTAGGGGGGTGGTGTGGGGGTGGAGGACCACTGGTGGATGTAGGGGGTGGTGTGAGGGACCACTGGTGGATGTAGGGGGTGGTGTGAGGGACCACTGGTGGATGTAGGGGGTGGTCTGGGGTACCACTGGTGGATGTATGGGTGGGGTGGTTCAAACCACCCTTTATCAGAGAGGCATATCAAGAAGTGTTAACTAGACTGAATCCGCTGAGACCATTCTTCAGACATCCTGTTATCACATCTTCACCCAAGCATATTACAAGACTAAACGACCACACATTGACAAACTAGGGCTTTCAGGTCATGACAGAAGGACTTGACATACTTATACAAACTACATGAAGTCTATTGCCTGAATAGTTTCATTACTGGACTCTGAATCATACCACCTGCAATGCCAATATGGTAACTGAAACCACATATGCTTGTAACAAAAAGATCATTTGTATCAAAATGATAATTCTTTAAATAGCTAACACAATTGCCCCTTCCACATGAAACTGCCACCCTTGACTAAATGACATTTGAGTTTTCTGTCACCAAACAAATGAACACCATCAAACTGGACACTCCTGACTTGCACTCATGTCTTGAGGTAATTCATTAGTAACACAATTTTGCCTCTGTAACCTAACATAACACAACAATTGAATTGCCGAAACTACTGAAAGTCTGATATTTGCCTCACAGCCAAAAGACTGAGTCTGCAGGTTGAATAAGGCCAGATTTGCTGCAGGTGGAGGCCATTACCGTCCACAACTGTATCCAACACGTTCAGATAGTTAGACCCCAGACTCGACATTTACATTGTCTGTATATTCTTGCCTCCAGGTGGAGCTGAAAACCAGCCACAAAGTCGAGTAAACATACTTTGTTCTTCAAAACCATTACTCCAGCCCTATAATGTTGATGCAGACAGCTCTGGGCGTGCTTGTCCACGATTTAAAATGTCATCTAAATGATGCTGTAATGATGGACATTATTGGAACATGCATCAAACGTGCACTTCATCAAATGGCTGTGTTTATGCATGAAGGTTTAAGGCTTAGATAAATCAAGCCTAATTGTACAGTAGTCCTGTTCATCATGACTCTTGTCAAATACCACAGATAGACGATTTGAAAAATGCTTAAACCACTTGGTACAAGTTATTATGTGCAACAAATATTGAACTTTCATTTGAAGAATTCCTGTGTTTCACTTTCAATATCTGTGGTATTTACTTTTCATAATGAAAGCTAACTTGTACTCTTAAACTGTGACATGATCAAGCAATGTAATGCAAAAAAAGTGTTTTATACTGACAAACTGTCCAAATATTTGTTGGAAAAATAAGGAATATTTTTAGCCACTTGGGTCAAGCACATGCCTAGATCAGAACAGAAGAAGAACTGTGACTCATTCATTCATGATTGAGTTTGGTGTTATGTAACCTTTAGCAATGTTCCAGTGTGGGACACCAGAAATGGGATTCACATACTGTATCTATGTGGGGAATTGAACCCGGGTCTTCAGTGTAATGAGCAAATATTGTAACCACTAGTATACCCCACTGCCATTTATGAAACCGGCTGTTGAACAATGTCAGATAAAAATATTGGTATTATAACTTCATTTTTCCCCATAGTGGCTTCCTGGCAATTTGGGTACTTAACTGTGCATATTTAATAACGGTCTTGAGCATGTGTTCTGTTCTGTCAGGATGAAAGTGTTCAAGACTGCACAATGTCATGGTATTATGATGCTATAATCATTTGCCATGATAGTAAGGCAAAATTTGGCTATAATTTGTGTGCCGATTCCATTGAACAACATCAAACCAGCCAGGAGCTACTTCATCTTAACACTATTACTTCACTGAATGCAAACATGTTTTTTTTTTTTTTTTTGTAGAGCAGTTTAACTGCAAATCCAACAAGACAAGATACACTACAACAATGCACAAGGCAATATATTCATGTAAATATTTAAAAAATCCCATCATACTATTACTTAAGTTTGCCAACCTTTGGACCAATGTGTTAAAAAGTATGAGCATTATGACCCTAAACTATGATGTTGTACTATGATGTCATTCATAAAAGATATTTGCCCATAGCTATGACATATCCATCAACCAATAAACACCCATCTATTCTGGCTATAAACAGCCCCCACGTTTCTCCAACACAATCTTGAGTAGCAGGAAGACCCAGTCAAACATCTTTTCAGCATATCCTCCAGATGGGGTTATCATGTCAGGGAGATTTATGAGATTATCTGTCTGGTGATCTTTGGCTGGGTTAATCTGAAGAAACTTACCTCATCTTGACGCTGACAGCTTCCGTTTCATTTCTTCTCTACTGAAAAAATATCCTGTTGATATGAGCAGAGGTTCAGGAAATAGGCAAAGGAATCTCCCAGGTCCTGCAACAGATGAAGATCATTGTAAACTCAGCTCTGTCTAGTTATGACATACAACAACATGAAACATTGCAGTAAAAAATGCACACTGGAAGACAACAAAGAGACAAGAAAACCCACTTATTGGTTTCAATGACTGATAGTGAAGTCAGGTAAAAAAACATCATTGCGATTACTACTCCCTCATTGTAAAGCCAGAACATAATCTCTAACTTGGTGGTATTTGCCAGGCAGCAAGTTCCAATGGTGAAGAGCGTTTGATTCAACAAAGTCAAGCAGTGAGGTAATTGATTATGGGACTGCGAGAGGTGAAGGGGATGGACGACCTGTATGATGTGAGGGGAGAGGATGAAGTGTCTATGATCATCAATAGCTGCTGAATTGATTGCAATTGATACTAATGACGAGCCCTTCCTGTGCAAATCACAAATGCAGTTGTACAAATTCCCACCCTATCTCCCAAACAATCCCTTTACACTTTACTGGGAAGGCTATCGTGGAATAAGTGGATAAAACAATCGTACATCATTTTCTTTCTAAATATGAAATTGATAGGGAAGTGATGTCGATGTGGGACTGATATTTCACACAATGCCGTTCTCTGACTATGGAATTATTGGGCAATATTTTGTCAGTTAACTGTCAATTACATGGAAGCTCAGGTCAGTAACGCTGATGCTTGTACAGTCAGGAACAATGCATTTGGTAAACAGCAAATGTGAATCGTGGACAAGCACTGTGCGCACCTGCCTTGGAGCTATTTGCTTGGCAGGAATGATCCATTGGAGAAAGTGACGACAACAAAGATTGGAAATGGCAGGAACAACAGAGGCTATTTTAGAAATTAACACAAATTACACAGTCAGCAGACAAAGTCAACAGTCCATGGTGTGCGAGTCATGATGATGTAGAACAATTTAAGCTGAAGTGATAGCTCACAGGACCAGACAGGCTGGACAATGCCACGCTCAATTAAGCGTCTCTGTACTCAAAGTCAGAAGAATGCACTCAATGCCTTAGACAATCTAACTGTAACTGATATACGTAGATGATAATTATTGAATCTTGTTAATATTCTACCTACAGACGGATTATGACCTCCCATTCTTCTCTCATAGCATGACAAATTAACCATAGCCATTAACTTCAGTAGCTATAGCCATTAACTTCAGTAACTATAGCCATTAACTTCAGTAACTATAGCCATTAACTTCAGTAACTATAGCCATTAACTTCAGTAACTATAGCCATTAACTACAGTAACTATAGCCATTAACTACAGTAACTATAGTCATTAACTACAGTAACTATAGCCATTAACTTCAGTAACTATAGCCATTAACTTCAGTAACTATAGCCATTAACTACAGTAACTATAGCCATTAACTTCAGTAACCATAGCCATTAACTTCAGTAACTATAGCCATTAACTACAGTAACTATAGCCATTAACTACAGTAACTATAGCCATTAACTACAGTACTAGGAGTGAGTGAGTGAGTGAGTTTGGGTTTACAACACTTTTAGCAATTTCCCAGCAATATCACAGTGGGGGACAGCCGAAATAGGCTACAGTCTTATGAAGGAATGGGGTAGTCCTCAACTCTTGTGTTGTGTAATAAACATTAGATTCTACAACTCTAAAAATCTAAAATGTGGGATCAACTCCACCCACTACAGACTGGTGTGTTCAGCTGGATAAGAAGGGTACATACACAATGGTTTATTTGCAAGACAATAAGTCACAGCAGGTTACAACAAATTCTGTACTGAGACAAGCGTATTTCACCATGCACTCATGACCAACAGAAGAAAAAAATAATTTGAAATCACCTCAAACATCTTTCTATTTTATACTGAACAAAATAATTTAGGAATGTTGTTATTCATATGATTGATATTTCATCAGATTGTCAGTGAATAGATATATCGTAATTCATAACTTTACATATATCCCTAACTATTTTTGTCCAGCATAGTTAAAGTGGAAATGATTCACCAAAGATATAGCTGACAAATCCTTTTCATAACAATAAGAAAATCTCTACCAAAGACAGAGTCCACTAGGAAATTTTACAATATGAGCAGGTGTTTATGAATCACCATCAAACAGTGAACAGACCATATCCATCTGTGTCGCCATTCACAAATACAAAGGCAGGAACAAAATGGCCTTATGAAGCTATGGACAATATGATTTCACAGATTCCCCATATGTGTGAAGCCCATCTCCGGTATCCATCATCCATGGCAGGCCATGATGTTGCTGGGTTATTGCTAAAAACTCACTCACTCACTCCTGAGATGTTGACAGTCGCTGCTCTCTTCCTGGAGCATAAAAACCAATGACAGCACAGCATCAAAAACAATGACAGCACAGCATCAAAAACAATGACAGCACAGTAACTTTACCGATCTTTGTTCACATCAATGAATACACTGATGAGTTTGTTTAACTGCCAACAGTCTTGCTATTATTTCCCAATGTGTCTAATTGGAGTCAGTGTAAATGACACGGTGTTGTTGTACGATGTGGCATGTTCAACACATACCTCTGGATAATGCTCACTGACATTTAACATGAATTGCTGCTAAATATTTTCAGATACTGCGATGTATGAAAAGGCCAAATATAGCATTTTATGTTGTAATGTGAAACACTGAGGCTGGCCATTAATCAAGTAGAAAGAAAGCTTCTTCACAGGTGCTCAAGACAGAATGGGCTATTGATGTGTTTCCATGAAGTACATGTATTGTGATACAGGTACCCACACTTTGATACATGTATAGTGTGATATATTGGGGGTTAAAGTGTTGGAGAGTGTGAGACACTGCTAGTACATATGGATATTATTTTCTACATACAATGGTTAGAGAGTCTTCCTTTCACTTTCCATCCATTTTTGGTGTGTATATATGTGAAGCTGAAGGCCTTTCTCTGTCACCCCAACATCATGCCATGTATCATTATAAGATATTCTGGGAAGATGTGTAAATTTTTGGCAGTTTATTATTATTTAATATTATTATTTTCTTTTGTGTCTTAAAGTTTCAAGTGATAGAACAACTATTTAGCATTTGATTGTTTTATACTTTCTTAGCCCTTCACTATTTGATTAAATGTTCACACAAAAAGCTGATTTTGATTTACTTTTTGACTGTTCATGGCGTCAACTGTTTCTCTTGGATTTTACATGTGTTCATAGGTCCAAAATTAAACCACAGAGATATTGCAATTACACAGAGATGTGTGTGTGTGTGTGTGTGTGTGTGTGCGTGTGTGCGTGCATGTTACCCTCATGCTTCCACCAGGCAGACATGCTGTGGAAACCATGAACACAACAATGGTGCATTGTGGATTGTTTATGAAAGGGAGAAATGCAATTTGTTACTGACATTTAACATGAGTGCTTGATAAATACAACCAAATGATTGAAACAATTTGTTTATAGTGGCTGTATCACGTTGAAGCATTTCACACAACTGGTCAGTCAGTGTTGTACAGATATTTCACCTGTTCATGCGTACAACAGGGTAATTTTCATTTCCAGATGTCTGGCAATGTACTACTCCAGATTCTGGTTTGACCAAGGGTATATTTCTCTATTCTGATTCTGCATAGGGAACAATACATCTGCATTGTGATTTCAGACTTTTGCCATTTCTGTAGTCCGTTAAGATGACCCTTCGGTGACACTAAGTACGTCTGACGTAAAATACTGACATAAAAACATTTCACATTTAATTCACATTAGACCCACACAGACATGACTGAGTATGTAAGACGATGGGAGCACAAAACAAAAAATTGAGCGTCTGCAGAAATAAGAATGGATGAAAGTGGACATGTAGGTTGTGTCAAGAAGATTGATTGTATCACTGTTTAGGGCGACATACATTCCTTCACACTGCCTGATGTCACCTTCACAACTCTCAGTATACATCAAAACAACCTCAGCCAGTAACTGTAATCACACATGTAACAATAGTTCCACCTGTATGGTCCAATTGTCTCAGCTTGAGAGCCAATGATGGCTGGTAGACAGCATGGTATAAGGTGGGAAAAAAGGGCTAAACATTGAGTTCAAAATTACTGAACATGTCTTGTAATGTGTGAGTGAGTGGAGCAGAAAGGGAGCGAGCGAGTGAGGTTCTTTTTTGTCACAGCTTGCTTCAAGACATGCAAATAAGAATCTGAGTGCTTAAGATGAACAGCTGTTTATTCTTGCAACATATTTCATTGAAGGCAACCAGGATATCAACTTAACAGTCTTGTTCAACTGTTTTAAACCTTCCTATTTCTAAAAAAACCAATTCAGCTCATCAAGAACATGGAATCGTTGTTAAGTATTGTCTAATGTAATAGTCTATCATTGATTCATGATCTTCATTACTTGAGGGTGGTCTTCGATGTTACATCTTTCTCTCTTTATTGTTTCTCCACATGCCTGACAAAAAAATGGAAAGTGACCCAACCTTTCTCAATGCCCGCAATCTATCATGTCAAAATGCTGTATACATGTTGTCTAGAGTTAGCAACCTCAACAATTTAGCCAATCACATCAACTAAACATCTACTTCTCTTGAAACATGTATACCACACAGTTACAATGAAGTTCCCACCATGTAAGTTCTGAGGGAATTTCAAATAGCAACTGCTGTTAATTAAACCTGGATCCCAAAGGGTTAACAGTGAGATCCACTTGTGGGCAACGCCGTTACAACAAGTAACAGCACATAAGGTCTTTCAAGTGTTTCCAACGTTTTCATTTCTTTGAGCACGTGAGGTTGTGATACATTATGCTTCCCTGCAGCTGGATAACACCAAGTCCCAATGGTGGCCAATATCATGGATATCCAGTCAATCACAAGTACTCATGTATTGTCAGTAAGAGTGAAAATATCAAAGACAGAGTGTTTATGACAATGTTGCTGTGCTGTACTGTTATTGTTCTCATGTGGAGTAGAGCAGTTCCTTTATGCACACATGGCAATGAACCAGTTTCTATGGGAGACCACTGTGGACATTTCTTTGCCTTTCAAGCTTCTACACTGTATCTTTTCATCTTTTTACCCTGCACTTGGACAACCCAAGAATCGTTACTATGGTAACATCCACTGGAGTACAAAGAGAACAATATTTTTATTTTCCAATTTAGCTTTTGATTATTTCATTCTTTTCAGACAGATTTCACGGTTCTTTGTCTTGGTGAAGACATTGTGACACTGTCAGTCAGCTGTAGACACAGAAAACATTAATTAACAACACAACAGCATGATCACCATCCTGGGGACATTAGAATTTCGTCTCAAGAGAATTCTACTAGTGTATATTGAAAAGCAGTGCGAATACGGGGTCTGAACTCTGTGTTTGATTTATACTTGACACTTCATATGAAAATATCAAGTGGTCTCAGAGTTAAGGCTAGGAAATGACAGAGACAGATTTGGTTATAAACAAGTTGAAATCCATGTTGTCATGTTTCGTTCAAATCTGTGAAGTCACACGATCAGAAATATGACACAAAGTGAAAACAATTTACGACTGCAGTCAAGGAAGCATCATTCAGATGAGCAAGGCAGCCATTGTGGGAAATTAAGACAAATTATATTGCAGCTAGGGAATTTCATGTAAATGTGTAACATCATGCCTGTCTGACTGGCCTTCCAGACATAAAGCATATACCATATATAAAAGCATATACCATATACAAGTAGGTGGAGCAGGGGATGTGTTTATGGGTTAGGGTGTTCTTGCAGTAGAGTCAGCTAGAATATTTTTCTGCCAATGATTTGCCACCAAATCCTTATTTCACCACAACCCCTTCCTTGCAAGAACATTCAGTGGATGTCGAATTTTTTCTGTCTAAAACAAGGATTTTTTTTTGTATGGGCTTCTAGAACAATACATTTTTAACAACCCAATTTCACCCCTCCCCCTACCTATTCCCAGTCTGTCAGTAAGTATCATACCCAAATAAAGTAATGAGACTCCAGCCTTATTCCTTGTTTAATGGAATACTTGAACCAAAACTCAGCAGACAAAAAACACCTCTTCATAAGCTTGTACCTAACAACCACAACATATCGCACAATTTACAACCTGTTACTAGACAACAAGGTAAAAAATGTCTGTCTGATGGTTTTGTTGCTCTCATACCAAGCTGAAAGATGAGAAAAAAATACCCTAGACTTGAGATGTTGAACAGTTTATGTCTTGCTACAGTTTATCCAGAGCAGTCATTGACTGTCGATTGAAACAGACTAACACCACCTCGCCACTCAACTACCTATCTGTGTGGAATTCATCAATAACACTTTAGCAGTTTTTTGTTCCACTTTCTACTGAATGATCACATTAATGGGGTAAAACGGGGTGCTTTACACAGATCTGGAATAGGGACAAGGGGCCATAGAGATTCTGGAGGACCTCCTCTGCAAGGATCACTCGGTGGAATCCACTTAAGCAGCTATTAACCTATGCAGGAACTACAAAAAATCTTTATCTACTCAGAGGTCAGCTAAAATGTATCGTAGAATGTGAACCGTTATTTTTTCTGGGATGTGCAATGATTGGTATGTAAGGGAAATCGATTGGAACAATTAACCACCTTTGAATTTTCATGACATTTTATGCTTTCTTCACAAACAGATTGGGACTTGATTGAGAATATGAAGATTAAACTCAACAAAAAAAAATGTTTTGAAAGTCTTTGTTTGGTATGGGAAATACAATAATCAGTGCAACATTACTTTGTTCAAACCATCCCCAGTATCATTATTGGAATGCCTCATTCACTGCAGCAGGATCTTTGCAAAGGGATATCAATTTAATTTCCTCAATAAGATCACAAGATCAATTTTTTATCAGTGATCTTTCAAACATACCAATGTCAGGTGCCAGAATATCTTCCCATAGGATAGGTAGCAAAGGTATAATTAAGTAAGCTGTCAATCTCTCTCCATATGAACCACTAGCCCGATGACACTGTAGGAAAGATAGCCTATCCCAAGTCCAAGACGAGTGAATTTTGTAGAGGGCGGGTTAAAAACAAAAAATCTAGTTCGTCCTCATGTTGGGGCAGTTTCAGCAAACCAATGACATATATATGATGATCATAATCTTTTTAAATACTGCAAAAGGATACTAGGATAATTCGGATAAAAGTATCACCAGAGACCATATATGGTCTCTGATATCACAAACGAAATCGATGTGATATGTTTGCTAAGAGTTCTCTCCCTTAGCTTCTTGAAAATGAGTTTAGTAAGGAAGTGGAGGACAGGCTAGATTTTGGCAGGACTGGTAAGAAAATGACCAGCTAGTCCTGTGGACAGGCTAGATTTTCTAAATCTTTACTACACTGCCGATCATCTCATGTCAGTTTGGTCTGACAAGATGCTGTACAGAGTTCACACCAGTACATATATGATGAATCAACCAGCTACAGTTCAGATTTAATCACAAGGACAACTAATCATGTCACAATGACTGATGCCTTCAACGTATTGAAATTCATATCAGATGAGTGCAGAAGGAGACCATTTGCTGGTATCCATCACAAATTCCTACTCAAACTGGTCATGCAATTTTGATGCCAAAAAAATCTCAAACATGAAAGATTTATTTCAGGATGAGTCCGTGTAATTGCTATTGTTTCACAGTGCAAGCATGATTAGTCCCACAAGGCAGATGGTATAGAGTGTATCAGGTACGTCATGTGATCTAGTGTGAATGGCACAGGACCAAACCAACTACCTCTAAACAGGCCATGTTGTCACCAATAGTTGTCAGAAGCTGTTCATAACAAGCAGAGATGCCTTTGTCTGCTAATTGCTGTAGACCTAGAATTCATTCATGCACTCTATCTTGCACTCGGTGAATTGTGGATGCAGAGGGGATTGAATGGTTTTCTAGGAATTAAATCCTGAAACTGACTGCACTTCAATAATCTAATCCTGCATTTGTAAAGACATTAACATGAGCTGCAAATTTGATTAAATCAATCAATCAATCAATCAATCAATCAATCAATCAATCAAAATACTCTTCTTGAAAATACATTTTGTAGCATAATTTGTACCCCGTTTCTATGTCCTGATAGTATTTCATGACAACTGGCTTGGCAAGAAGTAAACTGCACACATTAAATGGTTGGTAATCTGGAAACACTGCCTTCCTGACAACTGCTGTTAAGAATCCTTTTATAAGAGACATTACAACCATTTGTAGTGGCCAAGTAGTGAAAGCATCTGTTTATCACACTTATGGTCTGGGTTCAGATCTCTACATAAGAACATAGAAGCCCAATTCTTGTGTCAATCAGGGCGAAATTGCTGAATGCACCATTTAGGTCAACTAACAAAAACACATGATCACTTTAGTTTGATCCATGAGGAAAATGAGTTCATGTAAAACAAGGTCTAGAAATGATGGATTTTAAACTAATTCGACCCACCTGATTTGTTTTCTGAATAGCCAGGGAGATTAAGAAAAGATTATCTCTCCGCTTGGCAATGTGCGACAAACATGCATAATATGAATGTTTGCGACTGTTGAGGTTCATCAATCTCTCCTATCTGGACGCAGAATGTGCGATGCTGAACATCAAAGTAGGCCTGGTTTGTATCAGGTTTGGTAGTGTCCCCAATTACCATACATTTTCCCATGGAAACATCTATAACTTCATAAGCTGATAACATAAATAAGGTATTTGCAACACAAAACTGATTTTTGAGGGAAAAATTCAATCATGTTATTGTGAAACATGTTGGAAATTTGATATATGATGTTTTAGAAAAAAACCTTCCCATTTCATTTAGATTCCTCGTAAATGTAAATCACATTAAAGTGACTCATTCATAGAGTAGCCTCCCTTGACAATATGAATGCATTGTGTGGAGGATATATCATGTTACCCAATCCAACAAATGCCATTATGCACACTCAGTATAAATGATTTGATCAGGACATGGACTGAGGGAGGTTAGGTGTCAGAATACCCGGGATGTATTTTGAGGCAAGAAATCACTGGTAGCAGGTTGCAGAATGTAACCTCAGTATCTGTTTTATGTCTACCTCAAAAACATATTTACCACCATTTGATAGACATTTGTGACTGAACACAATTTTAAGAATGACTGAAAAAATTACTTGGACTTTTAAAGTGCAACTAATGGATTTCGAGCCACAATAGATATAATGTATATCACATTGTAAACCAAAAGTCACTGTGTTCTGTAATCTGATTGGTTGAAAAACATGATCAAATGGTATTAGATTCCGGGAAACTGCAAGACTATTCACTGCGTATTTACACGTAAACAATTGTTTTGTTGTGTCATCAACAGTGGTGACGTCATTCAAATCATATTATGACATAAAGTTAGAATGACGTCACAAATGAGCAACTCCAGATGCTACCATGGGAACCAGCTGAAACGACCAGCTGATGACACTTTACTGCTGTACTCATACTCGACATAAACGAGTGCAGACAGTAAAACCCCTTTGGTTTACTTTTTGTTTACAATGTCGATAAACATCATGTGTTGGCCAATTTCTAGGTGTTATTGAGTATTTGAAGCACGGGAATATTTCATTTGAAACCTCCAGCTGACGCTGTTGGTTCCAAATGCATCCCCATGCTTCAAATACTCAATAACACCCGGATATTGGCCAACACATGATGTTTATCTCCTAAGTGAATAATGCGATCTCATAGGCCAACCCCATAACATGAGCCTTAACATCAGTATGAAGATGGTTTGTTTCATACATAAGCCAACCCACCTGTGATGGAGTTCTATTGAATTGAACCTGGGCCTAGGCATGATGAGTGAACACTTTAACCACTAGGCTACCCCACTGTTCCTAATACTATTCAGAAACTATACATACAATAATTTATCTTGCAGTCAGATATTCTGCTTGATCAAACATGTTTCCCTAAATAAGTTAAATAACAGTAAATGTCTCATATCATGTAAGTAAATCTGTCTTGGCTGTCTGGTATTATAGCATAATACCCATCAGTTGTACCTCTTCTCTAACATGTTTTGAGTAGCATACATACCAGCTGCTACACAACGCTCACCAGTAATATTTATAGACAATGCTAATGGAATCTTCTCATGACAGTGGTCTGAATCTGTCCATTAATTAGCTTAATGATTCTCAGAATGATGGGACAAGATTCTTCATGCTCATGAAACAGAAACATTTTCCAAGCTAAAAACATTAATTATGGAGAAGGTCATCTGTTGTCTTTGACGTAAAGACTCCTGTCAGTATTGGCAATGTGAGTCAGTGTCACATAGACAAAAAGCCTGTGGTCACTTTCAACTTGACATTAACTTTACTATTCATACGAAACTAGTACAGAATAACGAAGAGAATTGTAGGCACAATGAGAAATCAAAAGTAGATTTTGTTATTTGCCGTAAACTACTTTCCTTGGATATTCACTGCAGTTAACTGCTGATTACTGAAAAATAAAGCCAATATTCAGTTGTAAAGATAGGATATCATTGTGATGTCATGGTAACTGATCACATAACAAAGATCTACAGAGCATTGGAAAGGTATTTCATTCTATTGATCTCACTCCAGGAATATCTCCTGGGGAGGCCAATTTTGGAGTATCAAGAAATATATATGTCTGTTGGTGTGCCTAAAAAGTGTTTTTCAAAAAGGTTTTAAAAAGTCCCAAAATATAACACCTAAAACAATTTAAAAAGTGGAATTAAAAATATTAGCACTATTTCTTTTTCTGCACAATCCAGCTGACATGTTTACTTGAAATAAATTGGAGGTTGAACGACAACGCTGACGACACAAGGTCTTCCAGCACTGCTCACATGCCAACGTCAGAGGTCTGTTCTTT
This sequence comes from Haliotis asinina, assembly GCF_037392515.1. Lineage (NCBI taxonomy): Eukaryota > Metazoa > Mollusca > Gastropoda > Lepetellida > Haliotidae > Haliotis > Haliotis asinina. The sequence continues at coordinate 8,517,602 of NC_090287.1, forward strand.
TTTTTACTGTGTTCTTCTCCCAACTGACCATAGATTTTTCACACACAAAAAAATATGAAAACCAAGAAATAGAAAAAGATTCTGCCTCATGACGTACAGTCAATGCCAGGAGGAGAGTTTAATACCCTGCAAAAATAAACATTAAACAGATTATTCAATACATGACCTTATGGAATTAACCTGTTGATTCATTATGAATGATCACAGAACTGGCACTAAAGTTGGGTTCCACTTGCTGTTACCAAGGCCATCAGCAGTAATCTGTTGATTACAGGTCCAAATCCTGGATTCAATCTAATACCTTCATTTTTCGGTACCAACAACTCTTGGCTGCCTGATACAGTGAACCTAAGATAACACCATTTCGAAACCATTTTATCCTGCATGGAAGAAAAATCCAAGAGAAGGCAGTTCTAAGACACTGACCACTTTGGTGAAGAGTATGGGTTTGGAGCTGAAAATCATCTAAAACATGATGACTGGTTTCAATATGGCAACCATCTGCAACATATCTCATTCCTGCTCTCATTGCACTGAACATGCACTAGTCTCTATGGTAACAAATAACAGTTTGGATGAAAATTTATGAAACACAGACTGACACTGATAGACTTACTACACAGCCATGGTCTTAGCATTCAGTACAGACTTGTAGCACGACTACATAGAAGTTACAAGAAATGCTGGTCAAAGCTGTTCAGTAGATATTCTCGTATGATATCAGCCATGTTAACTAACACTAAAGAATATGAAACTGGAGGAACACTTCGGTATTTCAACATGGCAGGTCAGCACCATCACTGTTAAGAACTAAACAAGGCAAGGGTACACATACGTTGGTTATAACAGACTGTCATAAACTAGTGCAATTCAGTTGTATTCATGAACATTGTCTAAACAAGAAGGTGAAGTTATTCTGACCTCATCTGTATTGCTGTAAAAATGACGTCAGGGTTAGTGCATTGATAAGAATTTAGTCTGTGTCTTCAGCCCAAGGTGTAACTGTTCTAAGACCTCCCTGTTGCCCATGTGCTGCATACAAAACCTACATACAAATCCACAACACACACTACATCATAGTAGCATGACCTTTTTTTTCAGGAACCTTTTGACATTAGCCAGAATCTGATAGCCTTGGCCTTGATCTCCCATCAAACATAAAGCCTTGCTGCAACTGGCTTCAGACATATCTGAAACACGTTTAGCGCTTGTTGTCATCCTGTTGGTAGGTAGAGTATGCTGATTCAGTGTGGGCAGAAGGAACTGACTCTCAACAACTGTCAGGACATTCTCAACTATATAGAATCTGAAGATCACACTCCATGATGTCAGTTCACGTACTCAATAAGTGTGTTTGTGATTGTAGCAAAAACTTTGATAAGGAACGATAGAGCTTTTAGTGAAGTGATATAATTTGAAACTGCTTGAAAAGGATTCCGCCCATGCGGCCAAGTTATGTTGGTATATTAAAACATATTTATTCACAATTTTCAAACATTCAAATGTTCCATGAGATTAAACTCATTTAGTTTCATTCATCAACAGTAATAGTGAAAGTGGAATATCTTAGCCAAAACTTCAACAAAAGGCTGGAAATTGCCATGCTTCAAAATGACCAAATGTCGGTCTGCCTTATGGAAGGTGTGTCTACACAGCAAAAAGGCAAATCAGCGATTTTGTTCTTACGAACTGGTACTTTTACTCTTGCTATGTATGAAAGAATAAAAATACTGTTGTCTGATAGTACACAAGTTTGACAGAGATGAATCTACTTAAATTAAAAAGGAAATCCAGTTTAATGGCAGATTCAGAACTTGTGGGAAAAATAGCTCAGTCTAGGTAAACTTAGGGTCAGTATTATTTGTTCTACTGCTATATGCAGGCTAACAAACAACAATAGAAGGTCCAGTCAGCTAACCTTTGACCACACAATGAAACGTGAGATGGCCGAACAGATTCAACAAATCAGACAACAGGTACTATTTTGGGTTTGGCTGGACATACAAAGTGTTTTTGGATTTTTTCTTCCCTGGTCGCTGACACAGATCTTTCAACAAACAAAAATCTGCATAAAACTCAGAGATTGTGCCTGCAGTATATACACTTTGAGGTTTCTGATGACATGTTTACTGTCAGTCTGACTTTCGCAAGCTGACAGTCTTGAATATTGACAAAAACACTATTTTCAGTGACTGTTGTGACTCATCGTTGTGAGTAATGGTGTCATCCATGTGTGTCTCTCAGAAGTGATCATGTAGGAAATAGCAATCAGAATTGTTCGAATACAAAAGTTTTCGAGGTATAAGTTCAAATGGTATGAGCAAATATTAACTTTTGCAATTTGGTAAGCTTGGTTCAGATTGGTGATTTCAAAAAGTTTTGTGATGCAATCTTCTACTTGGGTTTGTTTGACTCAGTATAGCAGTGTAAAGAATAATACTGATGCTAAGAATTTACTTAGACTGAAATCTATACATGCTTTATTTCAAGCTATTGCATTATAGCAAGGGCTGGGAAGGTGATATGGTTCAAGGACTGGCAATGGAAACACATCTAACTTTAGAAATAATGTCAATCAGCTGAGTGAAATAAAGGCGGCTCTCAAACACATCAAGTGTCAAGCTTCATCAAATACACATGTTTGCTATTACCCATCAAGTTATTTATTTTCACATCAAACTCTTGCCATAAAACAGTGTTTACTGCTTCCATGTGAGGTGTATTAACACATTAATTTGTATATTTTGATGAGTTATTAAAATATCACCATTAGAAGGACCGTCAATCCTTGAGCCACAGATTTATGACCTTGATGCTGGAACACATGCAGTAACCAGAGCCTGGTTCAAACACAGCTGACTCACTCACCGCTCGTCATGATTAACTTACATACTGGTTACACAAGCCCTCAAACTGAACAGAGAGTGGAGTTTAGAAGTCCATCAATGGCACAGTGATACTTTCTAACCAAATAAATGATGCAAAAATACTTTGCAATATAACACTTAAACAGCAACAATGTGCATGACTTCAAAGATCAATAGAAATTCATTAACACAAGATTTTACAAATTTCAGCTTTAATATAACAAACTTGAAAGGAGTACAAACAATATTCCTGGAATTTGTTATTAGAATGAATAACAAAATCAAATAATAGCACTTAGGGGATCAGAGTAAATTTCATTATGTCTGGTATCATTCACCTTCATCATATCTGCAGAAAACGAGAAACTATTCTCAGTAAAAACATATAACAACAAAATTCTTGAAATGTTAAAGTTTCAAGTAAATCAAATTAGTCCACACAGAAATATGAGATATCATGATGGCAGTCAAGATGGCTAAAACACATTATTGCAGCTGATTACCAAAACGGTTGTGTCAGTGAAGGTGGAAGGTGCTTCAATTACATTTAATTGAGATTTAAATTAAACCCACAGTTCTGAGTTTCATATCAATGGCAACTGGACCAGACAAATCAGTGGCCAATAGTGTGAGCAACCCTCCACTGGTTTGATCATGACAAGTTGGCACTTATGCCAGCACAACAGTCTGCACATCACTTGATGTTTAGTTGATAAACTGTTAGTGAGTGTACTGTCACATGAGGCTAAATATGCCAAGAAAAGACTTAATGCTATTTACAATTTTGGAATCAAACTGAGGTCATGCATATGACCCAATCTGGGTTCTGTGTTAAGATTTACATTAATTCTCTGAAATTGAAATATCAAATAAAGTTGTTTGGTTATATTGCCTTTCACACATTCTGATATATTTAAGAAAATCTCAATGTTTTCAGACATTGAACTGAAGAAGCCAAGGAATTTTCTGTGCATGTTAGTACATTAAAACACGAGGAACCAGTCCTTGCTCCTTTTAGAGATAATACTGTGAGTTTATGCTGCTTCTGGTTTGATATATATTTGTATGTTTTATTTACATGAGGGACATCAGAAATGAACTAAACACACTGCACCTTATCAGAATTAAACCAGGGCCATTTGTGGGTCAAGCGAATACTTTAACCATTAGGCCATCTACCATCCCACTTGAAGGAACAGGTTTGTATCAAATGTCATCTCTGGCTTTATGTTTTGACTCAATACTCAGTACTCATGACTAATAATTTTCATCTGTTATGGGATGAAAGATTAACTTTAGTAATATGAGAGGCTCAGGTAGTCCTTAACTTCTTTTGAGTGGCACAAGTTTAACTTAAGGGTTTTCCTTCCCTAAAGAGGACTGGAAGCTAAGCAAGGTTCTAAAAACACACCTCTCACAAGATTTGAGATGCGTTTGAAGATCTCAGTGGAGAATTGTTATCTATGAAATGTGGCGACCTGTGAAGACAGTCAGTGAAGTTACAAGTGTTGCCATCATTAGTTGATGAGCTGCTCACTTTAGCTGTGCACCCTGGGGCTAACCCATCTCACAGAGATCCTAACCAGTAAGGAGAGACTTGTCGGCATCACTTGCCCCCCACCAGCTTGCCCAGACACCAGATATCATACACAGTGTTGTAGTGAGGGCTTGCCATGGGGACTTAGTCACAGCATCTTGACTTGTAGGAAGGAGAGCTTACAATTGCCAGAAGGCTAACCAGGCCTGCTAAAGAAACCTCCACCAGTGAGCAGAAAAACACAGAAAAGTCTATATAATTGTTTAAATAGCAACAAAAACATATTACCTCGCAAGTGGAACAGTAAAAACGGTAATGAAAGAAAAGACTGAAACATTTCTGACTGAAGCAGCTAACTTTGAGTTCTACTGCGAATGCAGGTTAGGGTCTGTGCTTCTTTCAAATTTCAAAACGTGAATCACCTTGCACAGAAAAAGTTGAACATGTTGAAATAATTGCTGTCAGTTTTTTCAAATGAATGGAAAGTAAACCAAACAAGTGTGTACACAAGTATAATGATGATGATAAATGCCAAATAACACAACAGAAATAGTTTTAAAAGGAAACGCAAATTTTGTCAAAGGTGGAAAATGCCAACATGCATGCTCCATCTTCCATGAGCAGTTGCAGCTCCTTGTATTTTTGTCCAGTTTCCAAGTCATTGTTTTTTCTATTTCATTACTGAGCATTATGTTTATGCAGGTATTTCCACAATTAATGTGGATAGTCAGTGAAGTGACTCATCTCACTGAGATTCTAAACAGTAGTATTTTTTTTTTTTTCAGCACAACAGGGAAGTTTTCTTAGGTAGTCCTGCTAACCATTTTCCAGGAAGCACACACTGTAATGGCACCAAGACAGTAACAGTGATTATCTCAGTGCACAATGCCTCTAATACATATATTTACAGCATCGACTTGACAGTGCTATCCAGTATTTGGCCCTGGACATAGAGCATTCAATGTCACCTATCCACTATCACTGGATTCTGTAAATGATAATAGACTAACACATGCACAGTGAAGTCAGGTACAAATTGTCTATTGAGCATGTCAATGAGAGGGGAAATGGGGGGCCACGTCATCACTTGTAAATGCATACATGTGCATGGGGGATAGAAATAACATTGGTGTTATTATGCCATCCACAGAGGTACCATGATACAGTTCAACATGGATATCCAAACAATCCAGAATTCTGAATCCAACCCAGCCAATACCTGGTTTATTCCTTTAATATCAGACAGCTAAACAACAAGTGACATCTTACTGCAACTTTTGGTTTGATGCAACCAGGGACCAAACCACCAACCTTTCAGTTGGTGAGTACGGTTTATGCTGCTTTGTGCAATAATCCAGCAACATCACAGTGGGGGGATACTGGCTTGACACAATGCACCTATGTGGGGAATCGAACCCAGGTATTAGGCGTGACAAGCAAGCACTACAACCACTTGGCTACTCCATCACCTATTAAGTAGCCTCACTGGCAGGATGAATCTGTCATCAAAATGATCTCCTGTATCAACTCTTGTCTCAGGGAATCATTTAGTTTGATGACTTTATCGCAGATCAACAAAGAAATTTTAAGACATTTTTTCAAGCATGCTTAACCGCAGCAAGAACTGCTGGCAGCATGTGTACCTAACCATCTGTAATTAATACCTTTTAAACCTCAACACTCCTTTGACAGATTCTCAGGATTTACGAGGCAATTACTAGTAGAAACTATGATCTACCTTTCACGCACCTGGTAATCTTGTTAGTCTTCTGCTTTGTTACTGTGTATGTAATTAGATCAAAGCTGAATCTCCTGACAATAATTAAACATGTGCTGCCTTCTATTTTCAGGCCTGTGTGTTCACATGGAAACCTTTCATAATCCCATAATAACTGGCACCCTAAACACAGTATCCCTAACATGGGACACACAGAATCTGGGGGCTTAAGACTGATTAGAGTGCTGGTAATTGGAGGTTGTGCTTGAACACCAGTGAGTGAGTGAGTGAATAAAGTTTAATGCCGCTTTTATTTCAGCAGTGAGGGAGTGAGTAAGTTTAGTTTTATGCTGCACTCAGCAATATTCCCGCTATATGGCAGCAGTCTGTAAATAACTCATTCTGGACCAGACAATCCTGTGGTAAACAGCATGAGCATTGATTTGCGCAACTGGGAACTGATGACATGGGTCAACAAAGTCAGTGAGCCTGACCACAGGATCCCATTAATTGCCTCTTATGACAAGCATAGTTACCTTTTATGGCAAGCATGGGTTGCTGAAGGTCTATTCTACCCGAGACCCTGACTGGTCTTATTTCAGCAATATCCTGGAAACATTTGTCTTGCACCCTGTACACACATAAAGATTCAAACCCCGGTCGTTGGAATGATGAGGGAATGCTTTAACCACTGAGCTAACCCACCATCTCTACTTGTGCACCAGCTCTTATCATAGCACTCTGCACTTTGGATGAGTGAGTTAATGGTGTTCTTGACTATAGTTCATCTGAATATAACTTTTGCAGAAATGAGCGAAGACTAAAAAAGCCAGTAATAAACAGAACAAAATTGAAATCCTGTTACTAATTAGTCATTATCATCCGATCTTCATCTGTCTTCCAAATCTCCAGTATGGGATAAACTGGGTTTGGGGTAAGGATGGAGTCCTAATTTGCCCTGACTTCTCTGCAGTGTGACATGTTTGGGACATTAAACTGTTTGCTGGCCAGAGCTCCCACTGTGGAGACAAGGTCTAGGGGTTGCCCCCGGTGGAGACAAGGTCTAGGGGTTGCCCCCAGTGCAGACAAGGTCTAGGGGTTGCCCGCAGTGGAGACAAGGTCTAAGGGTTGCCCGCGGTGGAGACAAGGTCTAGGGGTTGCCCGCAGTGGAGACAAGGTCTAGGGGTTGCCCGCAGTGGAGACAAGGTCTAAGGGTTGCCCGCGGTGGAGACAAGGTCTAGGTGTTACCTGCAGGGGAGATAAGGTCTAGGGGTTGTGAGGACAAAGCCACTGAATCTGGTGGGTGAGCTGACTAAGGCGCCAGGCTAGTGATCCAGCGAGGTTGAGGTTTCGGGATCGAGTCCACCTGTGACTGAGTGTAAAAACCTTGGAGTCAACTTTGTGTGCAGACTCTTTCAATGTTGTCACAACCCCCAGTGTACAGTACACAACCCTGTGCACTTAAAAGAACCCACAAATCCATTGGTATATGACCAGATGGTGGCCACATGAACACGTGCATACACCTAGTTGCGGGTACAGCAGCGTGCAGTAAACTTGGACAAAGTGCTGTGACTACGTGTTCCAGTCCACCAGGCTGTCATTTGGGTACCTCGTTAAGATGAGAGAGCCACAATAAACTCGGAGCAGCTTAGGGTCTTCTGTGCTGCTCACTCATCTATGTCCTCTAGTACCAGGAACATCCCTAATGGATATCTGCACACAACACGTTGGGATAATCACTGTTGTTAAGGACTTTCTTACATTTGAAACACAATATGGCAGAAGAAATTCATATTATTCCATATTAATGAACATACATGTAATTAATATTAAAGTGACATGACTGTTACGAGGGTGAACATGTCTCATACCTTGAACAGTTTCATTTCTGAAAAACATGGATCCTATAAACTGGTCATATCTCAAACACACACACACCAATTATTGAGTCAAACCATCAGAATCTCAATTCAGAAAAATCAATTGCAAATAGATTTCTTGACAAGAATTTTTTCCACTCTCCAGAGATGAAAATCCGAGGCAAATCCACATGTCATAGCACTATCGACATGGCCTTATAAACCAATCTCTGGCAGGCATGTTGTCAGAAATCCACAGAAGACAAAAAATCTCCCATTACATGCTTCCATTAAACTGAAGCATTTGAGAATGATGTGGAAATTCCCCCAGCCCACCTGATAAGATAAAATCAATTGGGTAAAATATGAGATAAAAATGTTCATCCGGCCTAAGAACCAGCAGTTAATAAACTTTTTAGGGCTTCTACAATTAAGTATATTACTTTCAGTCAATGATTCAGCTCTTCACAGAGATTTGTTCTGTTTTCAGGAGCATCTACAAGATTTGATTATGCTGAGAGCACAGAGGATTAAAGAATACATACTGAAGCCATCTTCAGCATGTTGACATCATGTGTCCGATTGACGGTTAGGCTCGGAAACGTAAATCCATTCTCTTGCTTCATAACAGGACATGATTAGTTCAAAGCTTGGATGGTTTTCATAATAGATATTACAGCTGTTGAGAGTGGCTGTTCCAACTACTTAATGATCTTGTTCACATGCAGTGAGATCTGCCGGAGATATTCCAGTACAGTGCAATGTTCCATGTGACAGACAGAGCATGGTGAATGACATTTATTGAACTGAAAGGCATCAAGCAAGTATTGCTTTTTTTTTTTTTTAATGGGATATTTATTAATTCACTGTATATTCAGGGGAAACTTCTATCTCCCCATTTCTTCAAGAACGCTCATTGAAAATTGCTTATAAACCTGAAGAATCCTTTTCCAAAGGTTTCTGGAACAAATAATTCACCAACACATTGAATGAGACAGACTGAGTGAGGCTGAATTTGAAATTCATCATAGAAAGGTAGAATTCGAAATTCATCATAGTAAGGTTAAATTTGAAATTTATCACAGTAAGGTCAAACTTGAAATTCAAACCCATGATCAGCAGACAGCAAAAGCTAAGATATGCAACAGGGGTGCAGTACCATTACCACTGTGCCACCTGTGACCTCCTAAAAGAAACCATTATCAGAAAGCAGGAAGTCTTTGAAGAAGAATAATTCCATCACTGGTCACCCAGGCTTAGGTATATAGATGTTCTTTATCACCTAGGTTGCATTTACTATTCCTTTGATAAGGAATCAAACAAACTAATCAATATGAAACTTCTTTTATGTGATCACATAACTCAAGCAGACATATAGTGGCTGGCACAAACTACGAGGAAGAGATACACCTTCCATTAGAAGCTAGACTCATGTTACGGAGAAGAATGTCAGTACCACTAAGGTACAAGTGAGTGATTTGTATTTCTTACTTTCATTTTCATTGATGTGTTATGGTAAAGTGGGTCAGTACCACTACAATATTCATATCCATTTGGGATCAATTCTTTGAATAAAATTTCAGTTATATCATGGTCAGTGAGTGAGTTTAGTTTTATGCAGCAATATTCCTGCTATATGGCGAGCAGTCTGTCAGTGAATGAGTCTGGACGAGACAATCCAGTCATCAACAGCATGAACATCAATCTACGCAACTGGGATACGATGACACCTGTCATCTGAGTCCGAAGGCCTAACCACCCAGTCCTGTTAGTGGTCTCTGAGGACAAGCATGGGTTACTGAAGATCAATTCGAACCTGAATCCTGGGTCTGTTCCAAGGGCGGTGGGGTAGCCAAGTGGTTAAGGCATCCATCGAAGACCCAAATTTGATTCTCCAGATGGGCACAATGTGCAAAGCCCATCTGGTGTTCCCACCATGATATCACTGGAACTCTGTTAAAAGCAGCATAAATCCAAACTCACTCACTCACAACACTGCTAACTGCAGAACCTTAGGCAACAGGGCCATCCATGTATAATGCTTCAGCTAGACAACAAGCACTAGGTTCCTGAGTTATGTTACAATAAAGTAACCAGATTCGCCAAGAAGTGTCATGACACTGCCTGGAAACTAGCTTTAGTCCATAAGTCTCAAAACAACCTCTAAATAAAAGCACAACAACAATATGGTTTCACAGTGTTTATTGCATATGTGATGACGCTCTAAAAATAGAGAAATTACACATGCCATTATTTCGAGATTTTTCAAATCCAACCTAGATCTCAGACAAATGTGAAGACACACAAAAGGAATTACAGCACAAATCTTAAAGCCTGAAAATGTTGTAACAGTACAACTAAATAAACAACCTACAGTGAGCAATTTCAACAACACATCTTACCAAAGCCATAATGTCCACATTCCACCTCAAAACTACCACATGAAAAGAATCCACACCATCCCATAGACACCAAGACCCAAACAGAGTAACATGTCTACCAGTCACCAAAACCTAGGAAACACTGCTCGAACAATGCCACACTTTATTTCCCTCGTGCAGCCCCGGCCAATCAGTGAGAGCAACAGCACTCACAGGACCAATGAACAGTCCGAGTTAGGATCATGACATTAGTGATAGTCTATTTCAGATATGGCTGTGTGCATTAACGACTGTATAGATGGCTAAATTTTATTTCAATGAACAGTCGCTACGCATGTTCCTACAGTTCTGGTAAGTCAGGCATTGGTTTGAAACACTGTGTGAATGAGTAATGCTGTTCTTAATGGTATTTTGGGGTTACACTGTCTGGGGAATAAATGTAATGTTCATTGTGAAGCTTTTGGCATTCACAGCAGTAACTGACCATAGCAGTTGCAACAACTGGGTCAGGACTGGCTTCCATGGAAATATACGCAAAGATTTTTTACATTTAGAGAAGCTACAGAAGAATGCACCACCATCACCATAGCTTATATTCTCTCTTCATTTTTTTGAGTCCATTTCTTTTAGCAGGATTGAGTTGGGAATGAATTATGGTGATGCAGAATAATCTATTTTCCAAACATAGTTCAATTTCAAATCAAAGCCTTGGCCTCTCTTGAGTAAACGATAACAGAAATCGGCATTGAAATTCAAGCCAACACAAAAGAAGAAATGAACTTAGGAATCTCTGCTATTGTTTTTCTTCCACCAGGGACGGAGCTGTAAGGAGATTGATTTGATCTGTGCAAGAGCACTTTAAACTGACAGAGTTAGCAATCCGGGACACACCAATACCATCCCCTCTCGATTACTGTCAGATTAATTGTGCTATGTACACATGTGTCATAGGGGCAGATAACTCTTGTCCATCTACACTCCTCACTTAGCCAATCATCTCCCTGCTTGTCGGACAGTTGACTTAACATGCAGGCAGATATGTTTACAACTCTCTTTGATGTTGAAAGTTTCCCTGGGCAGTTTGTTAATGTTTCGCATCTTTTTGAAAATTTATCCTGATGTTCTCTGGTAAAAACAATTAGTAATGTTTCTTTCTGCACTCATGAGACTATTCTTCACTGAAAAAATAATCATTCCCCTTTTTCTATAGGCAACACAAACAGTAATACATGGAAATAGTTCGTCTCCTTAAAACAAATCTTCAGCTTCAGCCAGCCTGTGATTTGTCATGATAGCTAAGAAAGTAGGTTGAGGATAAAATAGGATCATCTTATCTAGATTTAGCTGCTGAAACATATAGTGAGTGAGTTGTGAGTGAGTTAAGGGCCAATGCCACTGTATTTTGTGGCATATTGGCTAAATGCTGAGAAAGATGCAAGTAAGACTGGTTATAGATGTTTACCACTTCAACCAGCGTGAGTGAGTGAGTGAGCGAGCACTGTAGTATGTACACGTTGCTTAAAGCAATCAGCAATTTTTTAGTTATGTTCAGTCAACATATTAGAACATAAAATCATGTAATCTGGCAAGGTAATTCAGCACTGAATTCAAATTTGATTTTTCACAATTTGCCAGAAATGATAATAAACTAGATATGTATTCAACTACTCTGTCAATTGTTCAAGAGAGTTCAATTCGTTTTAACCATTTGTCTACTGTCAGATTGTTGTATCACATTTCTCTTTGAGAAAATATTTTTACAAGCTATGAGACAAATTTCACCAAAAAACTACATTGCTGTGACTAAGTATAGACAGGATTAAGTCTGTATCTTGTGTCATCTCCTGACAATCAGTTAAATGACGTGGAAATCCAACACATTTCAGTTTAAACTTGCAACATAAAGAACCATATCGAGTTCAGACATCGCAAGACTTATTGATTTAGTCTCACAAACTCCTATTTTCACTTTTTACAATTGAAACTCATGATTCATTTGCCTGTATGTTTTAATCTGTTCTGTTACATCACTTGTTGATGTAGAAGAATGATCAGGATTTCAGTCTTGCATATGTTCAAGACACATTCAGTCAGTGTTAACTTTATGGTGAAGGACAAAGTAATCAATAGAGCATGTTTGTATCACAGATTCCTAGTCTGTAAATTGTCGAACATGCTTGCATCTTTATGCAATGACTAAGAGTCACATGTAATTGATATAATACACAAGACAGTGTGTGAATTATCTTGACCATTTCACCTTTCAACACAAGTGACTGAAAACTGGTTTACTCAATACATTATGGGAAACGTTTCAATGATTTCTTATTACTTTTGGGTGATAGTATGTAAGCAGAATCTTCTTAATTATTAAGAAAAGATGTCTGATATTGAGCATTGCTGGGTGGTTCAGTCTCCATTTACTTCTTGTCCTTTGAGTTACAGAGGTTGTCGCATCACTAAACAACTTGCATCAAAGTCATTGAAACAATCTACATGCGAACTAATGACTCCTTCTGTCAGTGCTTTTAGCATCAAAACCAATTAGAATACAATCATTTTTTTGTCCCGCAAAATATATTTAAGGACCATTCTCAGTGAACATGTATGTTACATGTTCTCGGGATATGTACTTCAGAATGATTTGAATTATTGGAAATTTACACATTAAAGCAACTTAAGTTGCCACATCTGGGAGCTTCCTTCCATATTACAATATATGTAAGACAAGTAGCAACCTCTTGGATTTCTTGATTGTCTTTCCTACAGTATTTACATACCTCTCTTCACATAAAAAAGAGGACAAAAAATTACCAAAAGGATTAGGTTACATTTATACTGGTTACATCCGTAACAGAATTTGACATGTCCGCAAAGTCTTGGCAGGAACTTTCTTGGGTTCTGTGATGAACATTTTGCAATGGTGAGTATAATGTGATATTGAGAAGGTGGTGTTAGGATAGGCGAAGAATACACTGTCCTGGGACTGGCTACAGACGATGAACCAACTTAGTTCCAACAATATTTCCATTTTGGATTTTCTAATGCATCACTTGACTGTCTGCACAACAATCTGTTTCACGTGGTATTACCACTATTGTGTAATGTTGTGAATTGGTTGAAATCTCACAATTGATGATGGCTTCCTTACCAACAAACAATCATCGAAAAAAGTTGCTTTGCATTTTTCAGATTTTCCTATCCAGGTTGTTATTGCAGATATGAATAACGTCACAAATATGCTAGTTTAAAGTGATGATTAATATATCATAAACATACACTTCCTTGAGTATTCAAGGAATATTCAGTCATGACTTTTCAGACAGTGAAGGGACTTTACTAAGAATTAAACAAGTTTTCAGCCCCTGACAATTTTCAAGATTAGTTTCATCATCACATGTTTCAAGGACTATAACAATAGTTTCAAAATCGTTTGTATTTGATTATGAGGAAGTGTGATAGACTGCTTGGTCGTTTGGTCACTGCAACCAATCTTTGATTATTTCAATTAACTGGAACACCTCTGCTGTTGTGTGGTATACAAAAACACAACTTTTGCAAATTGTGTCAGTTAGCAGGTGCTGTTGTTGGGGAAGAACATGCTTACACTTTACTGGGGTCATTCCCAACAATTTTTGCAGTTATGTTGTACCTACTGCACCCAACAGAACGAGGGGATAATCCAGAATCAGGATAATCAGTTACTTTCTGACATCATATATTTACATTCTTACAAAAACATAATTCATTCCTTTTCAAAACATTGACTCCAGTGAAAACTCCAAACAAAAAATGTTTGGAGGTGACAAAGTCTTTTCGCTCAGTGTCTTCCATAAAAACAATCTCGTCACTTTCAAGGAAGTGACTCAATTACTGCAAAAGTTTTTGCCTTCCCTAATGTCTGGCCAGTGTCAGCTTCTGCCATCTCTCATACAATGACTGCCATTTTCTTTGTGACAATACTTCTGCTTTCTTTTGTGCATCTCTGTGGGGGGAAGATTAGATTTTATTGAAAGGGATTTGTGACAACTAAACGCATAATTTATGTCAGAGAAATTGATTAACTCACTTTGAGACTTTTTATTCTTACAAAAATATATCTTTAGGTGGGTAGAAAAAATATTAATGAAAATAAAAATAATCACAGCCCACATGGTCAGAAATATAACAGTCCAGTCAATAATCTTAAGTTATTTGATTAATTCTACAGTGAATGGTTCCACAAATATAGAGTGATTGAGTGACTGATAAAGTAAGTAAGCAAGAAGGATGGTTTTATCCCAGCTTTAAGCAGTATTTAAGTAATATCAGGCTAGGGGACACCAAAATGGGATTTATATATGAGGAACTGAACCTGGTCTTGACTTGATGAGCCAAAGTTTTAACTATCCCACTGCTGCCATGTAACATGACAACTGGAACTCAGAGCACATGGACACTGTACCAATCTACATAAGATTCATGAGGGTAATCTTGAAAGAAATGAGTTTAAATGTATAACATGACTATTGAAACAAGTAATACAATTACATGGTTAATAGTTATTACAGATGTATGTGATATGATTAGAGTAGTCTCCCTTGGACATTTAAACTTCATTGTTTATCTCCTGCATGACTGGCAAAATGTTTTCGTCATGTATTACATTTAACATCACATGATTAATTCTTAGCAGTTTACAAAATATATCATGGGCATACCCATAAAACAGGACTTCACATGATCAGAAGGCTAATAAAGAACGATTCCACAAAACAACCTTCAGCAGATATCTGGCAAATATCCAAATGGTTGGCGCTACATCTACAACCAACAGGAAGCAGGTACACATCACAGCAATAAAATCATACGAAGCATGCTGCGATCCTCGTAACTTTTTAATTAGCCAATGGTTAACATATAATCTGTTGTAATAGGACAGCTCTTTTTGAGTCAAAAGAAGCAATCTATACTGTATATTTGCTGGGTAAACAAGGAGAAGATACACACAATAGTGTCTCCCATGTGAATCACTTTGGGCAGTTTACTCTGTTGGGCAACAAGATTCGCTTGGATTGCTTCCATCTCCCCTGACAATTCCTTTACCATAATCTTTGAGCTGGGAATGCTACGACAAACATTGTGTATCAAATTAATGTCGTAACTCAATTCATTAGGTCTGATCACAGTGCGCGTAACAGGCATCACGATGCAAGCGAGATGAAAGCATCTGTTTATCTTGTGCTGTGACTAGGTGCAGTGATGGGGCAGAATAAATGATATTGACATGCATTAATACAATTGTAACTAGCATTATTAAAAGGGAATTTCTATTTGATGTTCTTCACGGAGAACTGGAATAAAGACTGACAATGGTGACTGATCTGAATCCTCTACATCAAAAATGTTGGAAATGCTGCCTCACTGTTAGAATCTCATTTATATACTACTTAAAGCAACTTAAAAACACCAAAACTTTTCAATGATGATATAGTTATTCTCTCATGTCAAATTGATAAACTATGGAAATATTCAAGAATCAAACGGTCCTTCTGTTCTTTTGATTAGTATATTTGCACTGAAATACAGCAGCCAAATTTTGATTAAAGTTCTAAATAAAGTGATCAACATTTGGGTATTAAAATCTTACTTTTGAAGTCAGTAAACACAATGGCTTATTAGTGGAACTTTGTCATCAGAATGAGTTGACTTCATGCCGTCGTTATCACGGTTTCATTCACCTGAATACACAACATCAGACCTTTCTAGCACACACAACACAAGACCAGATGAGACTGTTTTTAAGAATAGCCCTGTAAAAACTAACACTTTCAATCTTGAAAGGACTATTTCTTTTCTTATGTGTTTTTATGTATTTCTTTTCTTATAAAATAAATAATGCACATAATTGGTTCAGCTGCAAACAATATGTTCCAAGAGATAAACAAGAAGATATGAGTAAATAACCCTACACCCATGGATGCATTATAATCTAAAATTCCCTTCATTGTCCTACCTATCAACCAAAACATATAGAGTCAGAACTACAGATATATGCTTACGTTAAAGCTAACATATATATATATGTGTGTGTGTGTGTGTGTGTGTGTTTGATAAAAGCATGGACAACAGATGGCAAACAAAAGACCCATTGTCGAACCAGTCCTAGCACTGAAAGTAAAATAACACTTACATATTTAATATAAAATCCATAAACCTCAATATACTGACATCAATTAAGATGATGTCAGTTAACACATACAGATATAAACAAAAATAAATCTAACACTTGAAAGGAAATCAAGTCGGACAGAAAATAAACCTGACACCTTACAACCATATTTCTCAGGGTGAAGTCTGTGTGAACTGACCATCCGATCTCTGGTTCATTCACGAACTGGCCAAACACTGTCAAGTCTCATGGGACCATGGCTGCTATTTGTTAACAATTGTGCATTTACAAATTGGGCTGTCCTCCATATGGGGATTGAAAGCTGGGAAAAAAACTGTTTGGACAAAACCAAGTTTGGAGTGTGAGCTCAGCTGAACTTTTCCTGCTGTGTTCTATCAGTTGCTAGGGAAATAGTGTACATTGGGACATACATTGGGATGCTCATCATGGAATATGTTTACACAACAATTAAACATGTCTTTCAGCAGAGGGAAACATCTTGAATTGCCTTAAAAATGATGAAAAAGAATATAATAAAAGGCCACAGTTTCTCAGATAACTACTTGAGATTGAACAGTTGTGAAATCTAATCATTCTCAATCAAAGCAGAAAGACTTTCCTTGACCCTGTACTACAGCGTAACCACAGCTAACTAGTAGCATGAGTAACTGCAAGCAGTAGTTATTACAAATAAATAGTCATCACATAGCCGTCATGTGACACAAAACATCATCACCAAATATATAGGCGGTAATTTCTATGTTAGAAACAGCCATACCGGCTCTACAGTCTGGTGCTCAGTTCCATTCTAGGCTATGATGTCATTAGTGGTTTCCTTGAAAATTAGAAATTAGGGTAATCGGCAACCATGAGATGGATCTTGGTAATTATCATCACAAACACAAACATGTAAGTTGTGCTTGTTAGAACTGCACACTGCTTAGTCTCAGCTGACTTTATACCTTCTTAAAAGAGGGATCAGCAAAACCAGGTCTCTTCACTGTAATTAGTCTTTTCATGAAAGGGACATGTTTATCTGTGTAAACAGTCACATGTCATGTAGGACTAAATGAAAGTTGAACTTGGACAGTTTTCATTTTGATCCATAAATTTGTTCCCCTAAAATACAAGTAACTAACTGGGGAAACAATTCATATTTCAGACAATATGGTCATCCACAGATGTAAATTCTAGACTTGCCTCCACTTGCTGTATTGCCTTGACATTTCTCGGCAATTATTTTGGACTTTTGATTTTGATATCAAAAAAAGGAAAATGATAAGTGAGGCATGAGTTTTATTTTACACTGCTTTTAGCAATACTCCAGCATTATCATGGTGGGCGTCGCCAGAAATGGGTTTCACACATTGCACCCATGTGGAGAATCAAACCAAAGTCTTCAGCATGAAGAGCAATCGCTATAACCACTAGGCTACCCCATTGCCCCTAATAAGCTAAGAGATAGGACAACAGGAAGGAAAGGTGCATGCATGCATGTATGTGTGAAAACATGAAGTTGTAAACGATGTTGTTTCATTCTGAATCTCAGACATAAATATCGAAAATTGATTACATATTTCACAATTCATCTGAATCTTCAAGAATACTTTGACTAAAACCACCTGGAGAAATTGTCTTTGTAGAAGTGATGGAACTCTATGCATGATGTATTAAAGCGACATCACATCAAAACATCTGATTCAAGAAACTCTTGAATGTCTGGAATCCCAGGTACAGACACTGGCAGTCTGGTACCGATTAGTGAGCTCCCAACACATGCTGGACACTGGTCTCTGAAATCAGTCAGAGACATAGCTGACCTTTCTACAGGTGAGGAGTCATGTCTGTAAGTGTGGGTGGTCACATGACCATGTATTGAATGGTCAATATTTATTCACCGTTTCTTCATATTTCCGCTACGGGAAGTCCAACAACAATAGGTTTTCCCTTCTCTGAAGACTATGAAGAGGAAACAGTTCACTCTGGCTACAGGTAAGGTATTTTTGATGGAAGTTGTTCCTATGAATGTCAATATGTATTGCTGCATAATGTACATGATAAGTAACATCTTGCAATATTCTGTATCAAATATGATTTAGAAAGAGCATAACCTTTCAAAACAAAACTTTCCAAGATATGGCATATCTTCATCATTAGATAAGTTTACCACAGTTTTGTTCAGTTCTTATATTGTTTTACAATCCTTAGTGTTCTTCAGATTTGTTCTGAAATAACATTTTTTCAATGTACTGCCATTCAGTGGGCAAAACAGCCACTGGCCCACTTGCCCATGGCTAGTAAAAATCCATTTGGGCAAATAAATCTTCATGGTCACTGGCCAAGACTAGCTGGTGAATTATCATTGGGTCATTTCATAAATATGTCAGTCTCTTTGACTTGTTATATTATAACACATTTAAATCATGCAAAATAATGACCAGACAGAAATGTTCCTCATATTAGCAGGTTATAGATGCAACCAGTGCCATGCCGACAATATCTTGTCCTTGTCTATTCTTCTAATTTCTTACTTAGTTTCCCCATTCAAATTTTGGGTCAGTATTTTGTGGGTTAGTAACTTTCAGACTTAGCTACTCCCACTGGCTGAGAGAATTTGGAAACTTTCACACACTGCCGGCATTGTAAGAAAGTACTTACTTTGTATCTGTGTTAACCTGTATGTTATCTACTCAAAGTGCATCCACTTTGAAATACTAACATTTCTCTTATCTAACATTACAATAAATATCTTACAAAACAATTCCTGGATTTTAAAACACAACTGAAAATCTGTCACTAGATAGCTCTTTTTCCTTCCTTCAAAGGCCTGTATCAAGACTGTCAAAATGTGTGAGAAAACATTCTGTTTCATACACACAGAAACATCAATGGGATTTTTCTTTAATGACATTTCCATGAACATATTTACTTTCTATTCATAAACGCTGCATACATATTCATGTTCAATTAGCAGGGAAACTGATGAAAACTCCACAAGGCATTTATGTACAGGCATGAGGGGCATCCTCTCAGCTGTTAGGTTCAAGTAGAAGAGACATGTAATTGATTCAATGCCCGCTTTGCACCTAAACAATTCCACTGAGATTGAAAAAACAATGTTTTATATTACTAAATATTCTCCAGTGGTACAGAGGAATTAGAAATCAATATTTCTTTATTCCTCAAAGAAAGAAACATAACCGTTTTTTTATAAAGGTCCAAGAACATAACTGACGAGCACGTAGCATATATATGACATTCGTGGAGAGCTCTTGAGGCTTTAATTAGTACTGTTAACAACAGTATTATGACCTTGTGTCGCCCAGTACTATGTCCAAGTGACAAAGGTGACTGGTATAATAGCATAATGAACCATTTGAGCAAGACAATAGTGCTTCCTAATGCAACAATTAGTTAGGGAAGGGATAGTTACCTGTGTAGAAAATGTGAGGGCCGGCAATTGATCTGTGTATAATTAAGTCGCCTTGAGATAGAGATACTGTACAATGGGTACATGTTTTATTTCTCATAGTCTGAACATATACTGCCTTACTCTACTTTAAATACATTTTCCAATCCATATCATCTGTGAAAGAAGGGTGTGAGCCCATTTTTGGTGTCTCCTGTTGAATATTGCTTGAAGTAGCATAAAATCATACTCACTCATCACAGAAGAAGGAAAGGATCTAGTCATCTACATGAATGAGTAGATCTGGTATTGCTAGTGGTCTGTGATCTGTTCATTCTTTCTCATCTGTTTTTCTGTGTGATCTGGCTATTTCCATTGGTCTGTATATAGAGGAAAAGATCTCTCATCTGAATTAATGAGTGGAACAAGTTATTTCCAGTGGTATGGGTGAAATGTCGGAAAGGTCAGAGGCTTCATGTCAGTCCACATGCATCCACATGACTTGACCACATGTCCGCCCATGCCAGCCAAAGTGCCGCAAACTTGGAACCATCCTGTTGTGTTTTTTTGTTATATGACCACCAGGGGGCGTGTCAGTGTTAGCGTGGACAGGAAGAATCAGGGGCCACATTATGGCACACACGTGTGAGCACAGCAGCAGCCACCCAGATCAGCAACACACACTATAATCACCTGTTGGAAGAGAGTCAATTGTGGATGTATGCTCATGGAATGAGCAGACATCAGCAAAGGACAACTAAAGACACGAGATGAGGATCCACCCCAAACAATAATCTTTGATGTGCTGCTCACTTACTAATCCTGATCAACAAACATTACATTCAATGCTTAGACCGGTACAGTCAGACTGTATTAATCTGAACAGTGCTGTTTTTCATAAAAAATGTTTGGATAATGAAACGTTTAGTTTGTTGCAACAAATCCAGCACACAACACTGCAATAGCATTATAAATAACATGTAGAAACATTGACTGAACTTTTTTAAAGATTTCATTTACAATTTAACTTTAAACATAAACTTATGTCACAACTACTTGCCCCATTTCCTGTTATTGTCAAATAGCTCAGGGACATAAAAGGCATTTGATGACTCAGATTTTATTAAGTGTAAGAATCATGAAACACTCATAAGAACTACCGGTGTAACAAACTAGAATTCAGTCACTATGAGAAAGCTGAGAGCATGAAACCATTACTACCCAGTCAACAGACGAACACCATTTTCATTCTCAACACTCACATTAATATTTCATTTGATTTCATTTCAAGATCAGTTAATTACACCATATTATTGAACCTCTGAACTGTGACATGAGTAAGCATTATGCATATTTGACATTTAAGATCTAATTTGTTTTTTTAACACAAACAAAATTTAGTTAGTTTAGTTAGTTAAGCACATAAGAACTCACTTTTTCTACAGATAACAAAAAAAACAACCCCAAAACCTTGTCACCAGTAATTCAAAACCCTTCGATGCTACAGCATGAAAGCAATTCCTACAAACATTAATCTCCTATCGCCTACCTGAATTACAAGAGATAAAGTAAAACATCACTCCCGACAATGACATCATCTTGAAGTTCCATATAAACACTGCTATCTGACTGATACGCACAGGCCAGAGCAGTCATACACACCAATAAAGTTAATGTCAGAATCACAAACAAGACCCAGCTGGCCAGTCTAAGAGCAGGAGAAGAACGCCAGAAGCTGAACCAAAGTGTAAATAATTCACATTTATACTTTTGCTAAACTTTCCTAGCTTCTTTAGTCCATGTTTGGGTTACTACACAGTCAGACAGATGTTACACATTATTGATAGAAATAATCAATTTGAATGAGGATTTGTTTCACTTGTAGCTCCGAATATTTTATGAATGTGGTTACACTGACTTCATAACAAATTAAAAGAATTCCAAAGGGTGAAATCCTCAACAATTGATCAGACATGAACATATCCTGTGGCTGACAAATATTCCGTTCAGCTGGACTTTACTACAAGTAAGTACACATTGACATTTCCACCTTTCTGCACGAGCAGAGGAAATTATTTCATATACACTGAAGTGTTTGCAATATGAGCTGATATATTGAACTATGAAAGATTTATGGATATGTTTTGGAAAAATACAATCTTTTCTTTTAATAATGCAGAGAACAAAGAAAGGTAGGACCAAAACAAAGCCATAAATCAGTGATGAGAATAGATTGGTGATCAGGTTTCCCCATAGGTAAAGAAACTATAGACTCGTTCACAACACGTGGCCACTCAACCATACTTTATAACAATACCCTTTACAGATTTTAACATTTAAAATGTTTCATTGTCTTGTGTGTACTTAATCAATCAGGTGACTCGTTGGTCATAAAGAATGTAAACCTACTTTGAGATCTATTATACTTTGGAACAATTCAAAGACAGTGATCTACAGTCTTTAAGGGTGAAAAATGTCAAAGAGACACATACATAAAGCATTTAAGCATTCACTTTGCTGACACAAATTAGAAATTAATAAGCTGATATATTGAATAAGCATACTCACTATTTAGATGTTCCTATGACAGAGCTCCAGTATTAATCCAGTGGTAAGTGATACACCTTGTACTAGTAAGACACAGACAGACAGAGAGCCGATATAGGCACCGACAGAGCTACAGCAGCAATGACACTATGGTAACTTGTAAAGTCCTGTTAGTTAATCAGCCAGCTTGGATCTGCTGCTACAGATAACTAGAGTCTAATCTGCCAGGCAGATGAAAGTTTAGTCCATGGCTAGGGGAATGGTAAAAGGATGGCGATGTGTCTCATGCAGGGGGTCTGGCTACTCTCCACCAATCGCACGCTCTCATACCTGGCCAGGCCTACCAGGGTTGGGGGAGAGGGTGTTAGTGGCTTGTCAGTGAACGAAGGATGTTTGACTCAGAGCTGTGGAGAATGGTATATGTGTAGGTGTAGATGGAGAACTGTAATTTTGTATTGTGACTTGAGATTGGTCAGTGAACCAGTTTTTGATGATACAGACATGAATGGATAAATTGTGTTGTGTTGTACAGATGAAACTGTTGATGATGAAACCTTATGTCCTTGATGTATATATGTCAACACCTTGTCAAACTATTTTAGCATGTAATCAGAGTACTGTTTGACTTGAGAGACTTGTCATAGAACATTGAACAAAACATTTACAAACAAAACAACTCTGTTATTTTGCCCATTCTAAATGAAAGGTGAATTGGAAATGTCAGATTTATGCTACTCACCAATGCTTATATATTTCCCCAAAAGTATACTTACATTTAAAGGTTCTTTGCAAGAAAATATAAAATATGAGGTACGTTTAAATCTACGAGAAATTCATCTCATTACATAGACTTTGAGATGTATTAAAGTTTTAGACAATACCTATTGAAAAATTTAAAAATAAAATGAGTTGATGACTATCAATCAACATAAACATACTCCATGCCTCACTCCATGCAGTCAACACAGGTTTATACCACAATAATTTGTCTAACAGCATAAGGCTGCAAGTGATGCTTATTACACTCCAACTGGCATCACTAACTGTGGCAGTGAGCGAGTGAGCGTGGCTGCCTATGGATGGTGAGAGGAGCAGTGGGATTGGTAACGTTATGCAATGCCACACAGTTGGAGCTTTCAATGGATGGCTATCTGAAGGATCAATGCAAGACCCGGGATAATCTCTGTCTCTTTTTATGCATCATCACTCAAAAACTGTTCAAGTTGAAAACAATATTTCTGACTGATAATGAACATGCTTGGAAGGTGATAAGCTCCCTTGGGTCCAACCAATGGCTCCTGTGAATCCATTTTAATTCTGTTAATTGGTGAATGCAGTGTGATCAGGGGCTAGAGACAGCGCTGGCTGGAGAGTGCCAAACAGACTATGGTAGTGCTTCCAGGGACACTGTGAACACGGAGTCTCCAGTGTGCGAGTCCCTGAGGTGCAGCACACAGACAAATGTAGCTGTGTTGTGACTACTGACAGGCTAAAATGTTCACTCAAGCTCAACTGTGTTGAAAATACAGCATGATTTAAAATCTAAATTAATTAAAATGTTTGTTAAGTTGGTTGGTTGTCAGATGAATAAACATTTGGGTAATTTTATGGGTCTGTGTTTGGCCGATTTCCTTTTAAAGTTTGGTTCATGAAGTTACTACATTTGGTGTGTAAGAAATGTGCAGTCAAGTAGTTATATGATAAACATGAAGAAATATTTTTGTCATCTGTACACTGCTGTAGGACAAGTGTGTATGTGTCTGTGAGGTGATATTGTAGTGGTCAGCTAACACAACTGACACATCATCAGTCATCTGGCAACAACATGCACTGTATGACATTGACACAAATATACCAACAAACAGTTGCAGACAATAGCTTGACATTTGTAAGTTTGGATTTAATTAAACCTGAAAACAGAATGAACATAAACAATTGGTTTTGTAATCCTGAAGGTAAATATGAAACTAAATGATGACGTATGTTGAAAATATGCACTTGAAAATCTTCAAAATCCTTTGGATTAAAATAACTTATCTTGCAGTCTCACCATCTGTTTGTCTAACTACAACTGTATGGTTGGTAGATTCAACATGTGAGTGAGTGATTGAGTGTTCTAGACAAACCAAATCTGCCATGACAAATGGTGACTTAAAGAAATGCATTAAAACAGAGTATGAAATAACACACATGATAATTTAGAAGATAAGCACCATGGGTATTATTCAACCCAATAACAAACAAAAATGGATGCTTACAAGGATGAGGGCATTATTTCAGTGGATGAGTGTATCAACTCATTACACTTTAAATTAAGTGCATGATATGCCACACTCTGTCCTGGAGGGATATTAATATTTCATATTCAGACTGACATATTGCAAATTTTGATTTTCTTACCTTGAATTTTATGGTACCTTTTATGAACTTTCACCCTTAGTAATCTGTTGCATTACAATTTAACCTGTTTGTAACACAAAATGTTGTGCAGTGAACATACAGATTTACCTACTTCTGTTTTACTTTGTACCTTTCATTTGTTTCAATTCTTTTGTGAGTATGTGTTTTCATTCCACATTTTGGAATATTTCAGCAGAAACACAGCAGGCTCCTCTAGATTTGGGCTTATTGTTTTGTACTCATTTAGGGAAGCAAACCCGGCTCATTTGTGTGATGAGCTATGCCTAAACCACAAGGCTACTCCACCACCTTATTTTGGTTGTAGGTTCACTGATAATCACCTCATAAAGAAGACAAGAATGTCTGCCTGAATGGACGTCCATGAGTCCATGTAAGACATAGGTTGAATTTCCTGTCGGACAACCAGCCAATGACTGACCAATGTAGTAAGTACATTATTCACATTGTCAGATTATTACTCAGTAAGCCACGCTTGTCATAAGAGGCCACTAACAGGATAAGGTCGTTAGACTCACTGATTTGTTTGACACATGTCATTGTATCCCTATGCTCATGCTGTTGATCACTGAACTAGTCCAGACTCGATTATTTACAGATCACCACCACATAACTGTGGTGCAGCATTAAGGAACAAACTATCCAAACAACCATTGTTAGATTTCCATTTCAACTGCTTATCAAGGAGTATGCAACCTATCTTCATTGTAAGATTCCCATGTCAGGCAACTAAGCATGTGTCTTTCGTTTCAGGACTCAGTAACCCAAAATAAGCTGTATCAATGTCGAAAATCAGACTTGTATTAGAAACACGAGTGGATGACAGCATGACAACAATGCAGTTGAAGCACGATGGCAAAAACAACCAGAGACACTGCAACTTGTTGATTGTTTTCAGGTATTATCGACGTATTCCGTTCCAGAATTCCCACAACGAGGTTTTCAAGCACGAGTCAGATGAAGAGTCACTTTACACAAACGATCACCTATCAATAATACTCTCTGTGTTAAGCCTTATGGGCTATTGGAGTACTCTGTTGGTGCCTTTTACAGGAACAGCACACATAGCACCAATTCTATACAGTCTTCCCAGGGGGGCACCATTGCTGAACACACATCACTGTTATGTATAATGATCAAATATCTATATTTCATGGAGACAACTTTTTCAGTTGGTGGTTTATGTAAAAAGCACTTATACTGATTGAGTTCATGACTTTTATCTTTATCCTGGGACATTGACAACTATATCAGCAGCTACAGAGGTAGACACAAAGACAAGTGCTTCGCCAGTCATACAGACACACAAGCGTCTACATGTCCAGTCATACAGATACCTATATCTCCAGACATACAGACATCTACATGTTCAGATACTGAGACACACATACATCTACGTATTCAGACATTGAGACATGTACATATTCAGACATTTACTTGTTCAGACATTCAGACACACATACATCTACATGCTCAGACATACAGACACAGATATCTTCATCTTCAGTCATGCACACATACTGACAACCGCATGTACACATCTGGGAGTCAGGAGACAGGGACTGTGAGGGGGTTTATCTGATATAAGGTTTCTACATATGTTACACTGTGGAAATTGTACAATAAATAAGTTTACAGGAAGGAGTTGTAGCTGATGTTAATGCCCTACATAATGTTAGACTATGTAAATAGTACCATAAATAATATGTTTACAATGAGGGGTTTTATCTGATGTTTAGGGTCTACATGTTAGACTGTATACATAGTAACATAAATAGTTGTTAAACAATCAGATTCTTTTTCTGATGTAAATGACTGTAACAGCAGGGAGTAATTTGGTACAAATTTTGTGACACCCATATATTATTTCAGATAAACAGCTACTGTGTAAACAATGATGTGCCTGTTCCGAGATTGTGCCACATTGTAAGGTACTGACACGCACATCAGTGTGAAAGTCATCACACCTTACAATAGCCATCATATGCCAAGATAAGCATATTTCCTTTCTCTTCAAGAGAATTGTAAGCTAGATACATGACTAGTTAAGATGTAAACACAGGTCTTATGTCAACACATCCAACATTACCCCATTAATGCTTCCCTCACCTCACAAGGCATAAGAGAGCTACCTATATACACCTCAGCTAGTCATGCCAAAGACCCCATCTTGTAACCATATCTGCCCTTCATGGCCATGTTTCCCATGCTGTTGATGTCTGTGAATGGTCATGTTTTCCTCATTCTTGATGTCTGTGAATGGTCATGTTTCCCTCACTCTTGATGTCTGTGAATGGTCATGTTTCCCTCACTCTTGATCTCTGTGAATGGTCATGTTTCCCTCATTCTTGATATCTGTGAATGGTCATGTTTCCCTCATTCTTGATGTCTGTGAATGGTCATGTTTCCCTCACTCTTGGTGTCTGTGAATGGTCATGTTTTCCTCATTCTTGATGTCTGTGAATGGTCATGTTTCCCTCAATGTTGAAGTCTGTGAATGATCAAGTTTCCCATGTTGTTGATGTCTGTGAAGGGGTGAGTTTCTGATGTTGATGTTGTACATGAAGGGGTGAGTTTTCCATGTTGTTGATGTACGTGAAGGGGTGAGTTTTCCATGTTGATGTTGTACATGAAGGGGTGAGTTTTCCATGTTGTTGATGTATGTGAAGGGGTGAGTTTCTGATGTTGATGTACCTGAAGGGGTGAGTTTCTGATGTTGTTGACGTCTGTGTAGCGGTGAGTTTCTGATGTTGTTGATGTACATGAAGGGGTGAGTTTCTGATGTTGTTGATGTACATGAAGGGGTGAGTTTTCCATGTTGTTGATGTACGTGAAGGGGTGAGTTTCTGATGTTGTTGATGTCTGTGAAGGGGTGAGTTTCTGATGTTGTTGATGTCTGTGAAGGGACAAGTATCCCATGTTGTTGATGTCTGTGTAGTGGTGAGTTTCTGATGTGGTTGATGTCTGTGAAGGGGTGAGTTTCTGATGTTGTTGATGTCTGTGAAGGGGTGAGTTTCCCATGTTATTTATGTCTGTGAAGGGGCAAGTTTCCAATGCTGTTGATGTCAGTGAAGAGACACGTTTCCAGTGTTGTTGATGTCTGTGTTTCCCAAGATGCTGTGTCTGTCAGCCATGTTCCTAATGTTGCTGCTGTGTGTGGGGGTCTCTAAGGTCTGTAAATGTACAGTTTACACCATGCCTTACACCATCCAGAACAAGCTTCCAGTTACTTGCTAAATGCACTAAACCACATTATGCTGAATATTTTAGAGAACATCTTGCACCATTCAATACAAAAACTACAACAAGCACTGATAACCCTGACATAGAAATAACAAGATCATTTCATGTTTCATACATCCCAGTTTTAAGGTTCAGGCTGATTTCAAGACCAACCCAAAACCAAGCATTTATGATGAACAATAAGCAACTAGACATTTGTGAGATATCTCTTTGCAGTTTCAGTGGCAGTAGAACTCAAAGACTTGTGTGCACACAGCGATCATCACCTATAGTAAATTATCCTCGTAATGTGTTAAAGACCAAGTCATATATTTCCAACTGAGAACGTGCCAGTGTTTTATTGGGTGTTTACTACTGGTGAGCATGGCAGGAAATATGCTAGCCAGACCTGCTGGAATACCAAACATCATCCACTGTTCATCAGGAGGCCTTTCTGCATGCTTCATCACACAGGTCTCACAGCACTGAGAGTCTTTGCAATGTCCCAGCACTGTCCTAAAATCTTCAGCATTGTCCTAGCCTTAGCACTGTCTATGGGTTTTTTAACTGTACTGGAAACCTAGCCTTGCCATGAAGTTTTAGCATATCCCTAGAGTCTCATCATCATTCTTGAATCTCTGCATTGTCCTTCAGTGAGACCACTGTCTTAGATTCCTTCCTTGGGTCTTAGCCTGTTCCTAGACTCTAAACTTAGTAATAGCATCTTTACATGGTTGAAGTGCTGTCATAGCCCTAGGGTTGCATAGACACACACACGCACATGCATGCATGCACGCACGGACACAGAGATGCAATAAAAAAGAAAAAAAGGAAAAGAGAAAAGAAAAAGAGCAAGAATTTATTCTATACTAAGGAAGTGTATTCCCAAATAAAACAGTTGTTGCGTGATCATGAACATTAGCACGGTGGTAACAATTGTTCCTGTAGATGCAGGACCCATGTCATAAAGATATCTTAATGCATCAACTATCAATCGTGTCATGACAAACATAATGCTCCCTACAAAACTGCTTTGGGAAGAAGTGCATGCAGGTCAGGACCTGATCTGTCTCGAAGCAATCAGGGAATGAGGTCTATTGTCAGCAAATGTAATGGGATTATGGTAATAGCAATGCTAAGACCACATTAAACACGGACATTCTCCAAGCATTAAACCTGTGAGTGAATCCAAAGGTTGTTGGCTTGATAACATTGTCTGTTAGAAATACTAATTCCCTAAATACTGCTGCAAACATGGAATATAGAGACATAGAAAAAGCATACATTATGTAATTAGTGTGAAATAACAGAACTGCTTTCAGAGTGGGTCTTTGACCAAGTGGTATTTAAAGTAAGATCATGCAGATAATGTGAAAATACTACACAGTTGCGGCTTGAGACACTTGATATTTTCACTCATGGCTGCATTCTCATGACGATATAAATCTTGTCTGGTCATTTGATGAGAAATACATACTGACAAGAAAACCCTGATATATACTCAATATATCTTCTCTTCTGTTGAGAAAGACTCTGAAGTGAGTGAGTGAGCAAGCGAGCGAGCTTTTATGCCACTTTTCGCACTAGTCCTGCAGTATCACATTGGAGGATACCAGAAATGGGCTTAACACCCATCAGAGGAATTGGGGTCCAGTCCTCTGCATGACCAGTGGGCACTTTAACAATTGGACCAACATACCGCCTCCATTTGTAATAATGTGTTAAAAATGTTCTGGTGTGTAGACATGACCATGGTCATCCTGCACCAGGTTGTCTGATCTGTCCAGGGTACGAGAACAACAGTTAGAGTGTTCCAGTAACTTGTAATGGCTTTTCCACATACTGACCAGGCTCCACCCAGGTCAAGTCTAAATCTATGGCTCTCTTGAGGACCAATCTAATCATGGCGAAACAGATGCTAGCTGGAGAAAAACATTTCTTGTTTGTTTTGAGATTCACCTTGTTAACTTGCCAGCAGGTCACTCCCAGGCAGTGTAAGGAAGAATTGGAGCCTTTACCTTCAGTGTTGATGCAGACAGTTACCTTACTGATGCTTCAGCAATTACCACTAATTACTACTGTGTTTACACACAACAACTTCACTGGATCACATGACCGCAGTGCCTCAGTTACTGGGAACATTATGTCAGATGGCTGTATGTAGGTACACTACTGAAAGTGGTGTGTGTATAGTCAGTAGCTTGACCATAGAGTCAGCAATATTATGGACAGGTAACCAACTTAACAGTTTATCATAGAATAAATTAACTGAAGGTAGCTTACACTGGCTAATGATGTGAACAGCTGGTGCCAATATCCTAAAATACCCACAATCTGGACAGGAACAAATACTTCCTTTCACAATGACAAGGAGCCCCCATGAGATGGGGGATTAGTAGGAAACCTGAGGAAATCTAGACTTACTTCATTTAGAGCTTTCACATCGCGTGTGGTTCATGTGGCCATGTGGTTCATGACAGCAAGACACACTACTACCAGTCGAATTGTGTTTCTTAATAATAAGACTGAAGAGGACAAAAGCTGAAAAAAATAAAAAAACCTCCAGCATTGTTATGGGAAAATCTGAACGATTTGCTTTTGCAATAAAGAATCCTTGAGCCTTTGTTGATTAACATGAATGATTCTTATTCTATATTTAGTTACTAAAATCTAAAATATCACATGTTGTTTTTCATGACTGGAACTTAATAACCAGCTTGTCCCTCAGATATGAACATAAACTGTCCGGTGAGGAACAAATTTGATGCATTAAACAAGAAAATTCCATTGAGATTTCTGACAGTCTTTAAAACTGAGACATCTTTGACTGACAGCTGTAATTACCTTGGGTTGAACAGGCATTGATTCATGGCAAAAGCGTTGTCTTGAGTTTGTACACATATTTTTGTTGAACATGTTTAGCTTTTCACCTGTGTCACCTAACAGGTATGGTTGTCCAATGAGGTTCGTTATTGATTTGTACAGTGTCGTGATTTGTTCTCATTTATTGTTAATGTACAGGGCCAACATCACTAACCAACACTGACAACAGACCTCATCACCTTCACCGTAAAACACAGCTCAAGTAGTGGCATTAAAACAAGCTGAATTGCTGCCAGTAACATGTTCTCACAATGCTTACAAACACAATACATGTAACACTGCTTAAAAGACCATTAGATTTTTGTCAGGAGTATTTTAGTTCACCGTTTTCCTTTTAACTGATTTCAATCTTGTTTTACGAAGTTGATGTCGGAGATGAAAACTCTGCTGACACAATTACTGTTTCTGGAGCTTGCTGTAAGATGAACACATAACACAATTGTTGTTCTGAAGCCTACAGAACACAATGTGTCACCATCACTGCTGATAACACATTACAAAACACAATAGGTGATCATGACTGGGTTGAGTGAAAAGAAGTTCATGAATTATGGTCAGACCTTTTTCCGTAAGATTTTCAATCATGTTCCAGACAAATCTGGAGTTGATGTAGACATGATGATATTGTAATCTGCTTGTCAGGTTAAGTGGAATGATTTAATCAGGTTTTAAATCTAAATCTGTCTCACCAAACACACACCAATTACCTGCATTGGAAACCTGTTCATCTAGAAAGTAGATTTCGCAGTGAAATTCCCTGATCGACCTGAGTCCTGTTACATGAATTGTGAGCACAGATGAACATATTGTGAGTGAGTGAGTGAGTGAGTGAGTGAGTGAATGAGCATGTGAGTTTCCAAGAATATTCCAGCAAATGGCATGTGACAAAATAAACATTGCAGTAACAGATCACACTTTCCAAACCTATGGGCCTGGAACAGCAAGGTTTCATTCTATTTGACAAATACAAATATTTATATACTCTATTCCCTTACAGTACATAAAATATTTACTTTTACATGGATCATACACAGAATGAAGCAACAAATTGTCAAGGCAACACTCACATTTTCAAGACCTAAAATTACCTTCACATGCACCTTACCTTTTTTCAAAGTATGAATGGCACCAGTAGTACATGCAATACACATATTCCAGAAATATATATCTATGGAGCTAAATAAATATTTTCCTAGAGAATACATTTTGGTCAAAAGGAAATGTTCCTATTCAATAGCGACAGCAAGGCATTACAAATAAAGTTGAGACCTTGTGAAGGAAGGTACACTTGACGACATATGCCTTTTCAGGCAATGTTCAAATGTTCTGTACATTATGAATGAACAAGTAAAGAATGTACAGGTCAAAGAACATGTACAAGGCTTTTGAAAGGAAATATCTATTACCATAGGGTGCCTTATTACTTGCCCATGGAAGATTCAGCAGAGGAATATTTTTACAGCAATATTACACTAGTGTAAGACCGCTAGACGTATGGATGTATGACGTCATAAGGCTTCATAGTTATGTCACAATGTTAATGCCACTGTTGCAGTGGCACTGGACCTTGTTTGACTTGCAGAAAGCTGAGAGCTAAGAGCCCCAGTTTCTATCAATTTATGATGGAGAGTATTAAACAGAATACTAAACTCGCTTCCTTGAAATATCATTTTAACTAAACTCAAGAAAATTTAGTATCAAACTATAAACCAAATTCTTAACTTGTTTAATAAAAATGGTATCACACAGAAAGTCTTTTTGGTATCCCCTATTTACCCCTCTTACAGATACATCAAAGAAATGTAAAATACTTTGTCCATTCTACAGTGTTTCAGGTGGAGTTTCTGATACTGACAACCACCATGTTCCTCTCCCTGTTGCTGCCAACTCATATCTCTCCTTGTCCTGACCTCTAGACATGCTCTGACATCAGGCCACTGATACTGACAACAGGAACCACAAACACTCCTTGCCTGATTTATGATATTTCATCTTTGTCAAAACCATACAATTCTCAGAGGTGCTTCATGGGTGTTATCTTTCACACCTTGCTGTTGCTGGCTGGCCGAGATCAGAGAGGAAATGCAAGCTGTCTGTGGCTCTGTGGGAGGTGTCTGTTGTGAAGGTGGTTCCCGGATCAGCGGATACCCAGGTGGACACCATGATGTTCATCTTTATGGAGAAGTTAATCTGAACAGATACATGAAGGTCATGTAGTTCCATTCTTTTTGTTCAGTAGCAGTATGTGTTGCAGGAAACAGGACATCTTCTTGGATTCCTTTGGCACTGGAGTTGGTTTGTGCAGCAGAAAGCAGGATATCTTCCTGGATTCCTTTAGCTCTGCTGGTGGTATGAGCAGAGAAAGCAGAAGGATATCTTCTTGGATTCCTTTAGCTCTGCTGGTGGTATCTGCAGTGGAATACAGAAGGATATCTTCTTTGATTCCTTTAGCTCTGCTGGTGGTATGAGCAGCAGAACACACAAGGATATGAAGTTGGATTCCTTTAGCTCTGGGGTGGTATTTGCAGCAGAAAACAGAAATATATATACTTGGGTGTTTTGGGGGATCTGGGGTTGGTATGTGTTGCAGAATACAAAAAGATACCAGGTTGTGTAGCAGAAATTAGAAAGAAATTCATTTGCGTTCTTGGAGGAGTGGCATTTGCAGACATTATCATGATTCATTAGTTATTCACTGTGAAAAAGTATTTCAGTAGGCATCATATGAATTATTCAGCTGTTTTACAATATCTGTTAACATATAATGGCAGCATCACAAAATATTCAGCCACGATTATCTGATGAAACAAATTCCATTGCATGTATAAAAAAAACAGTACAGCAGTGAAAATAATATGTTTCACTGAAAACGAGTGATGAAAACCTTGTGTTTAGAAAAGTGAATGAATGAGTGAGTGAGGGAGCTGGGTTTTATGCCGCTTTTAGTAATATTCCAGCAATATCACCAAAAATACGCTTTACACATTGTACTCATGTGGGGAACCACCATTGGGCTACCTCAGTGTACTGACAGTGTTCAGAAGACAGCAAGCATGATTCCAAGAAAATAATGAATTATGGGTTAAGTATAAGCTAACAGGAAACAGGATGGGTCTGAATCCATCTTGGTTATTCAGCAAGGTATGGGATCTCTGGTGGAAGTGAAAATCTCATATTTCCTGTATTTGGACTTAAGGGGCTACATTCTGGACCACATCACTCTTGATCAGTTTCTCAACAGCTCTGACCTATTTCCAGTCCAAGGGCTGGTCAAGTCATGCAGGCTTTAGCTGAGTATAGCTCATAACTATACTGATTGGATAAGTAGTAACTGGAGTAGACTCCAATTTTGGATCACTCCAAAGGGCTGACTGCTCCTAAGGTAATAGACAACAAGCTTGGCTGATATGGTTTGGAATTCTCAATGCCAGACATTAGGTTTTCATATCTTTGCAAACAAATGTCATTAAATTCTTCTAAAAAAAGGATCAAAACATTTCCTTCCTATCCATAAAACCATAGTTCACTTCCATCAGTGTATGTTTCTTGTACGAATAATAAACTTTTTTTTAGCTTTTCATGGGCAAACCCAAAGCCTACACTGTCAAATCAGCATATTGTGCCTCTCTAGTCTGAGAATGGTATGTTTGTTTCAGTATTGGGGGGATGATTGCCATCTAAAAGGGAGGTCAGACATTGTTGCCATTCCATCCTCACTCTGGTCTGCTAGTGTGACAAGCATTATCACCAGAGTCCCTGCTGTCAGGAATCTTGATGGGGACAAGCATTATCACCAGAGTCCCTGCTGTCAGGAATCTTGATGGGGACAAGCATTATCACCAGAGTCCCTGCTGTCAGGAATCTTGATGGGGACAAGCATTATCACCAGAGTCCCTGCTGTCAGGAATCCGGATGGGGACAAGCATTATCACCAGAGTCCCTGCTGTCAGGAATCCTGATGGAGGAATCCTGATGGGGACAAGCATTATCACCAGAGTCCCTGCTGTCAGGAATCCTGATGGGGACAAGCATTATCACCAGAGTCCCTGCTGTCAGGAATCCTGATGGGGACAAGCATTATCACCAGAGTCCCTGCTGTCAGGAATCTTGATGGGGACAAGCATTATCACCAGAGTCCCTGCTGTCAGGAATCCCGATGGGGACAAGCATTATCACCAGAGTCCCTGCTGTCAGGAATCTTGATGGGGACAAGCATTATCACCAGAGACCCTGCTGTCAGGAATCCTGATGGGGACAAGCATTATCACCAGAGTCTCTGCTGTCAGGAATCTTGATGGGGACAAGCATTATCACCAGAGTCCCTGCTGTCAGGAATCTTGATGGGGACAAGCATTATCACCAGAGTCCCTGCTGTCAGGAATCCTGATGGGGACAAGCATTATCACCAGAGTCCCTGCTGTCAGGAATCTTGATGGGGACAAGCATTTGTGAATCAGCCAGATACAGATATGCTCTGTTCTCCTGATATCCCAGAAAACACAACTCTAGTGCTGTAAATGTAAGGTACATACGACAGACATAAATCCTACAAATATTTCAATACAAAATATAAAAGGTTTGAACAAGTCTCAATGGTTTCTTTAAATACTATTAGGTTCAATAATAAATTCTAGATATGAAAAATAATGCAGTGTCTTTTATGTCAGCATTAGACAAACTTTATGGACAATCACTTCTTTTGTTTCATGAGTGCAACGTTTCGATACAGATTCTTGTACTGGCCTCAAGTAGGAATGAATGAGTTACTAGTACTTATCATTCAGTGATGTAGAGTCCTCAAAGAAGTAGAAAAAAAAATCTTTTTGGGTGACTGATTTAACATAAACAAGATAAACTAGGATGTTTTATCGCAGGTTTAACTCAATATTCATTTTTAAACTATCAGTCTGGTATAACCCATTCAATTCAACAAGTCCAAAGTTCCTTTTCTTTTAGTACTGATTTTACTCATGACATGGAAGTTGTTGAAAGATCAGTTTACAACGCTGAAAGATATTGTGCCGACATCAGATTAGTGCTGAGAGGCTGAACGGTATCACTCCCAGAAATTAGAATCACATTTCATAGAAAGGGAACAAAGAAGCTCTTGAGAAACTATATCAATAACCTCAAAACATCAACTGACCTGATATGAAGTAAGTTAATATATTTATCACATACATCTTTCTGAAAACTGTGTGTGATCAAAGATACATAGAATCTCAAATTATGCAGTTAGTTAATACATTTATTACACACGTTACAAAAATAGTGCTGATAAAAGACATTCAAACACTCCTGAATTCACACTAAACCCCAATAATGCTCATCAAAGGAACACTTACCACTTACTGCATTAGGCAACCAGCTGGGATGCCACACTGAGGCTGCAGATCATGGTGGACACAGATGGATGACCTACTCCAGCTGTCTCCAGGACACACACATGCTTGTGTAAGATTATATAACCAGAAAGTGAACTTTCCAAGAGTTTGGAATCTTTGTCTTATGGGTGGGGGATGGCAACATACCGTTACCTCTGCCTTTGATTTATCATGGAGGAAAAGATTAAAGAGTTGGACTGTGTGTTCCTCTGATCTCTAAATGCTCTCATATCAGGTTTCAACACTGACAAGAGTATTTTCATAAAATACATCAACAAGGGGGATAATTTTGTTAGTGATATTTAAAACTAGCTGCTACTTGGTCAATAAATATCAAAACTTCTACAAAGGTGCTAAACTTTCATCTTGTTGCTTTTGTGATGTGTGAAAGAGATGTTTGATGCGGCAGCTTTGTCAGATGAAACAGGAAGAGCACCTTCCGTAGATCAGGACATATATCACTCGAGCCTTTTATACTAGTTGTGTAATGCCACACTCAGCAATATTCCAGGCATGTGATGGTGGAGCTTTAAATGTTTAAATCAACACCAGAAAATCAGTGATTGGTGCAGTAAACAACAATATACACTATTAGATGATCAAGTCATCAAATCCACTTGGCTGCCTCTAACAACCCATAGTGAAGGCTATCTATTTGTTGTAACATGGCCATAAAAGGCCCAATGCATAGTGGATTTTGGATGGTATGGAAAATGTTCAAGAAGTTATCAAGTTTTCACAGGCCATATTTTTTGCATTATTATCAAACAGGAAAGGCACCTTGGACAGTTATGATGACAACCATTCAAGAAAACAAACCCACCTAAAACCCTGAATAGCCTGTTGGGGAGTAGCAAAACCCAGAACAGAATGTGTCCACATTCAATGGACGCTCGTTAACGTTCTGTCCTTACACCAGTAGCAACACTGTTTTCAGGCAACCTCGGATAAGAGAATCTGGATATGGGGAACTGGTGGTTAACAGCATGAGCATTAATCCAAACATAGCCTCATGTTGAATTATCACAGCATCATAGATGAACATATTTTAAATGAAGAATGAGTCAAATGCGAACACATGAGGTAGCAAAGGACATAACTGTATTCTTACTCGTTCATACATCACTGAGTAGTTCTTATTTCATTTCAATCAGTTTGCTGTGGCAGCCACACTTACAGTTTGCTCAGAACTGTGTAAGTGGTTTTGAAAGGCCAGTTTCATGTTTCATGGGCACTGTTGCGTCTGAGGTGCTAAACATGGCACATATAGGAGCTGCATGAGCATGATGAAGCTTCCAGGTGTGAAATATCATACGGCATCCAGAGTTACAGTACGTTTCACAGATTAAATCACTATGCATTTATTTACACACCCACACAACAGCTATAGCGTTTAAATAAATACAGTAATCATTGATGAAATATCCGTGTTCTAGTAAAATTCTGGGAGCATTTTCAGAAAATATTATGGGAATAATTCATGTGCACCAACTGATGGATTATGCAGGTGAATTAAGAAATGTCGAACATGAATTGGGTAAGGTTTAACATTGCTTGAATTCCGGATTATTTCCTCACAAAGTGACATACATGAATGTGCATATGAATGTGCCTGCTTTATGCTGGTCTGAACAGTTTAACATGAATATCCTAATATACTGGTTAGTGAGCCAGTCTAGCTGTCTCCCTTTATGTACCAGGATGAAAACAAGTACCATTTTCAATGGTTCTTTTTTACAACCAGGGGAAATTTGTTTCACAATCAGATGTTGTCCAAATGATACCAACAGATGTAATCTACAGCTTTGGTAAAACTGACTGTTTTCCTACCAATGGCTCCCGGTTTAGGAGCTGATGACAACAGCTAAACTTCTGACACACTGGCTGATGTTCCCCTTGACCATAGCTACACAAATAATTTGGTTTAAACAATGATAGATAGATATAAAGCCTTTACTTTAACCCATGCATGATGCAAACCTAAGCAACTAAATAAATACTGAACTAAAATATATAAAATGTCTGATTATTGACCTTTACAGAGAAACAACCTCTAAAGTTTGAACATGAGAAAACAATTTCCACCCAATATCACTTTTGAAGTTGGTATACAACAGTGCATACATCGGTGTAGGAAAGATGTAGAGAATGTAGCCCATTCACAGGACTGGCTGTTCAAATTTTTTTCACCAGTCCTGGTAAAATCTAGTCCTCCATTTCCTTATTGAACTCATTTCTAAGGAGCTGGGGGAGAGAACTCTTAAAGCAAAAATACCTCATCGACTTTGTTTGCAACAATTTTATCCATTTGATAATTCCAGTATCCTTTTTCAATATTGAAAAAGATTATAATCCTTATATATTCCATTGCTTTGCTAAAACTGACCCAACATGAAGACAGACTAGATGTTTTTTAACCCGTCCTCCACCAA
Organism: Haliotis asinina; assembly: GCF_037392515.1. Lineage (NCBI taxonomy): Eukaryota > Metazoa > Mollusca > Gastropoda > Lepetellida > Haliotidae > Haliotis > Haliotis asinina. The sequence continues at coordinate 8,556,412 of NC_090287.1, forward strand.
CTTCACCCATTTTGGACGTTGGGATGGGCTTTCTTTCCTGCACTGCATACATCTAGAAACTGATATCATGGTGTAACACATAGCAGTGTCTTGTTGTACAATACTAACACCAACCATATCATCCCTGCAACACATGAGCACTTGGTGGGCGAGTGAGTGAGTGAGTTCAGTTTTACACCGCACTCAGCAATATTCCAGCCATATGGCACTGGTCTGTAAATAATCAAGTCTGGATCAGACAATCCAGGGACCAACAACATGAGCATCGATCTGCGCAATTGGGAACCGATGACATGTGTCAACCAAGTCAGCGGGTCTCACCACCCGATCTCGTTAGTCGCCTCTTACGACAAGCTTAGTTGCCTGTTATGGCAAGCATGGGTTGCTGAAGGCCTATTCTACCCCCGGACCTTCATGGGTCCATGAGTAATTGGTGTGCAATATAGGAGAGTGTCACAGACTTGTGCCTTGTTAAATCTGTATTTGAAAGGAAAACAAGACAAAATTGTGTCCATCAACACATGAAAGCCCCCGTTTCTGTAGGGAGTGTTCCCTTCTCTAAGTGTGCCCTGGTGGTTAATTTCTACTAAACAAGTTCAATAAGTATCCATGCAACTATGAAATGCACACCTTTAAAGTCCCAATGAAACACATGTATAAGCTTAATCGATTCTGTTGAGCATTCTATGTGAGGAGTGGACAGACTTAATCCCCTATTTCACTATCATCAGAGAAAGATTCCACAAAAATTTATTTAAATTCACATGTCTTTAAACATACAAAAAATTATAAGATACAAAAACAAAATATGAGATGCACATCTTTTGAGTCTCAAGAAAAGCCATATGTAAGTGAAAATAAATTTTGTGCAGTGTTTTTTGTGGAGAAGTGGATATAGTACACCCCCTGTTGTACAGGACAAACAGGATGAATAGAACCAAATTCAGATAAGTTCAAACATCTGTAGAAGTGACAAAATTTAGAAATTGGATCAACAAGGTATGAAATGCACATCTTCACAGTCCCAGTAAAACACACGTAGAAGCTCAATCACATCCGTTGAGCAGTTTTTGTGGAGAAGTGGATAGACTTCATCCCCTATAACACTATTTTCAGAGAGAAATTCACCCAAATTCATGTAAGTTCAAATAGCATTAAAATTCGAAAAACAGATAACATACAAAATCAAAATATGAGATGCACACCTTCAGAGATGTGTAATCTACCAGTAAATGAATTCCATGACATATTTTTTTTAGGAGAAGTGGATAACGTACATGCTCCCCAACCCCACCCCAACCCAACCCCCACCCTTTGTTCCACATTACACTATCATAGAGACATTCAGTAAAATGTACCAAAGTTTAAATGTCTCTAGCCTTACAAACAAATCCAATAAAATACAAACACAAAATATGAAATGCACAACATTACAGCCCCAAGAAAGCTCATGTTTAAATTCACTGAATTCCATAGAGCACTTTTTGTGAAGAAGTGGATAGAGTACATTCCCTGTATGGACAGACAGACACAGAGGGTAAGCCTATATGACCCCTGTCATATATGGAGGGACATAAAAGCATCAGCCTGTTTCACTAAGTTTAACCATCCATGGCTCCATGGAGATGTAAGAGATAAGAGTTAGAAAAAGGCTATTGAAAACCATTTTAACATGGGTGACAATCTTTAAATGACAGTTTCACTTGGCAAACAAGGGACCTTATGCTTCTTCATCCTTTTGTAATGTAACTAATCAAAACTAGAGCCATGAAGAATCAATGTTCATACAGCATACAGGAGAGAGGATAGTTTTACACTGTCTAAAGTAATGCTTCACTGATCTGACAGCAATGGATACCGATAATGGGATGAACCTGGTCTTCAGTATGAGTGAGTGAAGTTTTATTCTGCTTGTATCAATATTTTAACAACATCATGGCTTGGGATGCTAGAAATATCAGTCACATATAGTAGGCATGCTGGAAAATTGAACCCGGATGTTCGGCCTAATCTGTTTTGGCCTGATGAGAGAACACTTTAACCACTAGGCTACCCGACAGATCCATCAATATGTGTGAACACTACCACCATCCCCTTAAGTTGAGAAAGAAGTCAAGCAAGCCCCTTGTTGATGTCCCAGACAGCGCTCACTCCTTGGCATTGTATTGATTGACAAACGCAAGATGAAATGTGTAGCAGACACTTTATTGGCACAGCTAAAATGCAATGTTTGTCTTCTGCAAGATCTCTGCTTCATCAATTAACTCCTCTTTAAAACTGTGTCCTGTTTTTGATTATAAGGCTATAAGCTCTAAATCATATTTGATCAGGTAAGATTTACGGAGCTGATGCCTTTCTATGAAGCTGAATGGTGTGATTGGTTTAGGGGGTTTACATGATCGGCAAAGGAGGAGCATCAGGGTTCATCCACTGTAGGAGGGACGAGTCAACAGATGCCAGTTATTACAGAAAACATGGGTTTCTGTATCACACTCAAAGGATATAAATGGAGACGAATGAAATGTTTTTGTGTCTCACTTTAACTGAGGCCAATGAATCTATATCATGACTTGTCAAGCAAAGGGAGTTGAGTCTATATTTTGATGGTGTAGCTGAATAAAGTGGTGATGTTGCTCAGGTATAATGACGTCTGCTTGATCTATAGAACTTTACAGGTGAAACATAATGGCTTGTGTGATTTTCAAATGGGATATTAATCATCAGAGAGTCATAACAAATGGACTTATTACTTGCCTACAATTCTATTTTGTTCGCATCCATATTTCAGGAAAATGGTAAAAATTGACTCCAACTTCAGTCCACAGCCAAGATTGTAATAAACAGGGATAGATTTCATTTTATCATGAATGTACACTTAGTAAGACATTATTAACATCCTTGCCTCATTAGATGGCAAATGGTTATAACTGTCAAAACCAAGACTTTCAACAACTTCAAGGATGAATAAACTCATTTCTGTACTCTTTGAACCACTACATATGAAAGACTTGTGGTTAGTCTTAAGCAGAACACCAAACTCATTCTTACAAAACTTGTGGTTAATTAATACCGAGCAATTAAAAGTTGTCCAAAAGCCATTTGCTTGACTCTCACCAAACTGTCAAAAGCCAAGATTTTCCACAACTTAAACTGTACCCTGCTAGGATTCCATCCCACGTCCTACTTCTGTGATTTGAGTACTTGTCTAAGAGTGCATGCTTCCTCTTCCCATCACATATGCAAGCAAGACTGAAACTGCCAGCACTGCATTGATCGGCCTGGCCAACTGGTACATCATGGTGGCACTACGGGAGGAGGACACAGGTGCCACAGGATGGGGAGGGGTCACAAGGTGCAGACCAGTGACATGTCACATTATCTTGGTATTAGGACTGATTATATATACATTACTGCAAAAATGACATGGGTGGGGATGGCAGTTTATCAAGTTGATCATAGAATGTTAAGTAGTACAGATTAGGGATGGTATTGTTCTAACAGTCTAACATGCAAATATGGGAAACCTTGCTACGTTTTTTGTCTCAAGATATTTCTTTAGTGAACATGATTACTGTGATGATTAAGATCCAGTGTATAATGTTCACGTAGTACAACAATTGTTAACAGAATACGTCATGAATGTACTAATGCACCTAATGTCAATCAGTGGATTGTCTGGTCCGGATTAATTACAGACTGCCTTCATACAGCAGGAATATTGACGAGTACGTCAATAACGACAGGTAAAGTGACTCCGATGTACCTTACTTAGGAAAGATGTTAAAATTAAACCATGAAAGTTTCAGGCTCTGACGTACCTTACTTTGGTAAGATGATGTTAAAATTTAACCATGAAAGTTTCATGGACGTGGGAAAACTAGGCATGGATTAAAACAGACAGGCATGCCAAAGTTATGGACTTTAGTAGCCAGATGTTAAAGGTTATCTATCTAAACATACAAGTGTCTGTCAGGACAGTAAACTCTGGAAATATAAGACAAAATACACATTATCTCCTATAAATACAATGTTATAAGTGTCAACAATGAGTAAACAGTCTTACACAGCTAACTAAAACAATGTTGAGGTTAAGTGCTACACCACCACCAGGCAATGTGAAAAAGGCGAGAAGCACACACAGATATTGCTCATGTTTGACACTCGTATCACACCTTGATCAAGACCTTACAGATATTTCTCACCATGCTTCAACAATATTATGCCTCAATTAATCCCTTTCCTTGAGCTTCAAGATTGCGTTTTCGTGGTCGTCTCCCAAATGCAATGTTCAGACATCTATCTCTTGAGTTCTTCAGTTTAATTGGCCTGTAAAAGACATGAATGGTTCGCTTAAAGAATCCCTACAACACTTGATATGATAAAATTCTTCTATCTAACCTTATACCAGGTTGGTTTTTGTAGACCAGAGATTTAAAGCATTATCTTTACTGGTTAAACACACCACTTCTTTCCAGCAACAACAGAAGATACTGTAATCTTTGTCTCAGGTAGCAAGGCAGCTGCCATTTTCTGGCAATATTCCTGGAAGATGTGGTGTTTGTACATAGTTCAACAATGTATATAATGTAGATGTGTCTGTATACTGAAGGAGTTGTGTTTCCTCACAAGTTGCCACAAGCAGGTCACCCCGTCATGTGACTCATATACGAGAGAACAATCCTGTTTCAGCGTAGAGCCAGTATTTCCGATAATACCATCGAACCAGAACAAACACTCTCTAAAACCAGTGTAATCTGAGCTCTGCAAACATATACCAGAGTCTCTAATACTGTGTTAAAAAATGAATGGTATCAAATGAATGGGAAACTTGTGTGTGTGAATCAGTTGTAGATGAAATGCAGCCATTTCAGTATAACAGTTAAACATCCCACGACATGACATGATTTTTCTGATATCTGTAATTGTATTTCCAGTAAAACATGGAGGTGCTTCTGAACAGACATTAACACCTGAATGGGCTTATGCATTGAGGACTGTCTCAGGATGGATGGCCCTGTTCAAGACTTGGTTGAGCAGATCGCTGTTTGTATTTGTTTGTTAAATGCTGCAGTCAGCAATATTCCAACTGTATGACAGTCCCTGTAAATAATTAGTAAGTGAGTGAGTTTAGTTTTATGCTGCTTTTAGCAATATTCCAGCAATATCACAGCAAGGGACACCAGAAATGGGCTTTACATATTGTGTCCATGTGGGGAATCGAACCAGGGCCTTAGGTGTGAAGAGCAAATGCCTTAAACATTAGGCTACCCAAACACAACCTGTCTGTAAATGATTAAGTTTGGACAAAAAAAACCCAGTGATTGATATAAAGAGCTGTGTTCCATGGTTTTGAGGTACAGTGGCAGACATTACATAGTGATCCAGCTGTATCATGGTGGGATGTATGTAATCTTGACAACACCAGACAACCCTGTGATTGATGTTATGAGCACTATCCCTTACTGTCAGAGTACACTCACATACAATGTCTAATGCAATGTACCCATGAAGATCTGGGTCTTCAGTAACCGGTGCTTGTTGTAAGAGGCTTGCCTGACTTTGTTGACACGATATCATAATAACATGTCCCAATAATAACGCTCATGCTGTTGATCACTGGATTGTGGGTCCAGTATAAATTAGTACAGACTGTCACCATAAAGCTGAAATATTTCTGAGTGTGGTGTAAAACAACATACCAACCAATCGAAATCACTGAGTTTCACTATACATTCTAGTTTCTCTCCTTTCTGGATTACAAGTGGTCTTCTGGGGCCACAGTCATGGATTCAAATTAATAATTTGTTTTAGACCTGAAAGGGAAACTGAGTTAAGACATGTCTCTCCTCCAAGACGAGGTCATGATTACAATTCTGGCCAATGTCATTTTCACTTGGCCAGACAAGGTCATGTTCATGGAAGTACCCAAATGCCATGGACACCATTCAAGACTAAACAATGTCCTTTTAAGACGGAACATGTTCACCCTGCTAGCCAAGGTTATGTTCACCAAAGCACGACAAGGTCATTGTCACACATGTTGATATGGGTAGAAACAATTTTGATGTAAAGCCATTCTTGTGAAAAGCCAAAATATTTGAAACAATTTCTTCACAAGAATATTCCAGGACCCACTTGCACAAAGCGATCTTAGTGGTACAGTGATTATAACTCCTACTCTCCAACAGGCCTAAGGTAGTTGTGGCACTAAGATCGCTTTGTGCAAGTGGGCCCTGGAAGTATTGCAGTTACAAAGATTGTTCTCACTGACTTCCCTTCCTCTGTTATTTTCAGTATCATAGTATTCTTTACCCCATCATTACCATGTTATTTTAGGGTGTCACTGACCTCTTCATGCTGTTGTTTTAGTCTATCACTGGCCTCTTCATGTTTTTATTACATCCCATCAAGTCAATAAACATGTTGTTTTAGTGCATTACTGGCCCCATGTTTGCATTATATTTTCATTCCTCAACATTGTTAAACACGTTTTCTTTGAAGTACCCTTTGCGTGTATAAATGCCCTTTGTATGCATATATGTATGTATGTATATATTCATCAGATATAGTTTTCGTCTGTTATTGAAACTGTATTATCACATCATGCTAAACAGACACAGATCTGGAAGTATCCAAAGATATTGGTTTGATACAGAGAAATGTTATTCATCTTATTTCAGACTGCTCTTAGCCTTCTTCTTGTCCCTAACATTTGCGAGTACTTTGTGTCCAGTATAAGCACATTATGTGCACACACAGTCACAACAACAAGGAATCGTTTCAGTTGCTTGATCATCAAGACAAAATAAAACAGTCCAAGTCGACAGACATGAATCTAACTCTATTCCTTACATTGGTGTTTAATCTTGTAACATCAAACAAAACTGCACCCAGGTGAGCGATGGGCATGTGACCATTGATTACATTCTTGGCTGGTGTTTTTCCAATAGTCCACCATTTCATTAGTGTTTTTCAACTCCCAAACTGTCTTCTATACATCCATAGCCACAGAAACAGCTTTCAGAAATGAATTCTTTGAAGACAGCTTTACCTTACTGTTCGCTCTTTTTACCAGCCTGTCAACATGTTATGAAATGTAAATTAAAAAGAAAAAAAAAATATTGCATGTCTTTGCATCTCATAGCTTAGGGCAAAAATCTTTCATATCCCAAGGCATTCGCCCAATTGATTTGTCAAACTGTGTCGATGTTTCATTGTTTCTGCTGAACCCTGTTTGTGGGATGGCTGGCCAGTGGAATAGAGTTTGTGGGTGAATATTGCTTTTATACCATAGTCAGTCTAATCACCCTGGCCAGGAAATAAACCTGAGCAATACAAACCAGTGGTCGATATCATAGTGACCTGGATATTATGAAGTCTCAATCAACTAGGTCTCATGCTGTTTGATGGGTGTGTGGGAATACAACATCATCAGTGCCAGACATTGCAAAGTGGCTTTACACATTGATTTTATGTGGGGAAACAAACCTGGACATGGCAAAATGGGCAAATATGAAGGCTACTCTAGTCTGTCATACAGACCAAGAACAAAAAAATATAACAGAAAAGCAAGTCAAGATTATGTGGCATGTCTGGATGTCCACAGTAAATGGAGATAGTCTCAGGGATCCTTTTTCATTATATTAGATGAAATTAGGAACAGTTTCTGAAACTAGTTGTTAGTCTGAGGCAAACTGATCATTCCAGACACTTACAGAAAGGTTACTAAGAGGCTGTTGGTTCTTAATTCACAGTGGACCATGACAAGGATAGGTGTAAAATGGCAATCTTGTATATGAAGAAAGTTGTAATGGTAACACTTTACTTGAGGGTTTGAGGGATATAAGCTGACAGATTATTGGTGTACTCTTATCAGAAACCTGTGTTTGAGTCTTGATGTGGCAAAGGAGAGGGGGTCAGTCCAGTGAGACGGAAGCACTATAGTTCAAGGATGCTACCATTATCCAAAAAGGCTGGGTTGGGCTTGGTCAGGACTTGGTCAGGCTGGGTTGGGCTCCATCAGGGTGGGTTGGGCTCGGTCAGGACTTGGTCAGGGTGGGTTGGGCTCCATCAGACTGGGTTGGGTTCAGTCAGGTTGGGTTGGGCTCCATCAGGCTGGGTTGTGCTTGGTCAGGGTGGGTTGGGCTTGGTCAGGACTTGGTCAGGCTGGGTTGGGCTCCGTCAGGCTGGCTCAGGTTTGGCTGCTTTCAGCAATTTTCCAGTCATACAATGTATGATGGGTTGGATTGAATAACCAGCTTTGGAAACAAGACTTATGTTCCTAGTATAATCAGGAACTTACTCATATGTTGTACTGAATCCTTCCAGCCTCTAAGTAGTGTTATTTATGTTACATAGGTTAGATGAAATGAACTGAACAGCAGCACATTCTAGACACCTAAGGACCATAGCTCGAGGGGGTCCTTCAAGATCTGGTGATTCCCAAACATCGACACACACTGTTTCCACAAATGCTGAAAGAGCAATTGCTTTTGAAAATGTTCCAGAAATTATTTCCAAATTTTCCTCCAAAGAAAAACCTCAGTGGTGCTGTTGTTGTTTCTGCTGATGCAGTAGGTGTTGTTGCCATTACAGTTGGTGGTGTAATCAAGGACCCCAGGGTACTGTGGATGTAGCACACATCAGTGCACGAACTAACAGATCAATGTGTTGATTAAGCAACATCAAAACCCAATCAGAGCTCATGCATAAATCAGACTGACTTCATCTGCACCTACAGACGGATTTAATCTGGCTTCTGGGCAGACTGCTCCCGCTAGTCATTTTTACCCCATTTGACCACCAGCACTGCTTGAGCCACAATTGCCCCTCTCAGACAACCATCGATAGCAGTGATGGTATATTGCTGGTTTTCTTCACGAGAATAAGATAAGGAGGAATAACACTGTGACATATACAAAGAGACTAGTATTTACATAATTTTTAAAAAGTTAAAAAATGGCAATGCCAGGGATTCATGTCTTGAAAATCCGATATAACATTTCAGCTTAAAAAATATGCTTGTGATTAAAACCATCTAAAAATGATCAGAAAATCAGTGATGACAGGGTCAGACTGTCCTGCTCTAATGTAGCACATGATTCAGAGAGCTTACACATAAGTCATAAGATTTCATACAGACCTTGGTCTGAGTAGAATGACAAGAACAAACATCACAGGAATCTGACAGGAACCAAGGTCACAAAAATGGAGTCTTGCCACCCATAGGGCACACTATGCTCACAGACAACGGTTACCTTGACTAAGGTCACAGGAAACTGACAGCAAGTAAGGTCACAGAAAATGACAAGAAGTAGAGTCACTGTTGTAAGTTTGGTGAGGCAAAGTGAATATTGTTTAAACAAGTATATGTGTTGGCTTTCCAAACTGCCACTTCAGAAGACATTAAACTTTTCAAGGGACCAAGATCAATATAGATGTATTCATGTGATCAACATTGGGACAATACTGGATGTCACAGATGAATGCTTACTCTCTTAACATATATAATTTTGATAATAAGAAATACCCATTTAAATTGAAAAGGAGCCTTATGGAGATTCTAGATTTGCTTCATTTAGGGCTTTAGCACTTCAGGGAGAGCTAGTATAACGGAAAACTAATGTGGTTCTGAAACTGTGAGAAAGAGTGGAGGATGTCCTTGTAGGTAAATTCATGGGGGATGGAGGGCAATGGATGATTCGGGGAATACAGACCAGAACGAAACTCAGGTCATGTGCAGAGATGCCAACCCCAACGTGTAGCAAAAAGTACTGGAAAGGATAAAAATTACTAGTTTGACCATAAAATTATTAGTCAGCTAAATACTTAAAATCCCGATGGATTCTGAGAAAGATAATGAATGAGAAGTGAAGTGAAGCTTTAATTTCACATACCACCACCACCAACAACAGAATCCAAATTTTCAGCATTACATTTCTTCTTGTTGTGTCTTAATGAAAATAAATTATATTGACAAATATATGTTTCTGTCTCTAGATGCAAATTGAATGAATTGTCCTCAAATTTCACTGAATTAGTGCAATGGTATTGGCAAAGTTTGAGGCTAAAATATGTGGTGACTACGGTAAAATTGTAGACATTGGCAATGTGGATGTGTTGATGTCAACATGGCACACTAACACCATAGATTCACGATATTCTTTAAATTACATAATTACTCTTTGCTTCTTGACACTATAGATTACTTTCATTTCATGTAATATATACACATCCATGTTACACAACAATCAGTTTCCAAGGTCAGCCATAAATCACAGACTTGATACTTAATCAGTGAAATGTAGCCACAGATACTGGCCACCATCAATTCTTAACTGTAGGCGATGACTCAACAATGAATTAAAGATGCCCACATTAAATACTGTCTTTCACTTGAAGCATCAGCCATTAAAAACCCTAGAACCTACACTTCAAACTTACGACTACAGTAGTTCAAACATCTTCAGTTCTATACACAATGTATCCTGTTTGTTTAACACAACTTAATTGTTCTTCCCGCTAAGACTGTCTCCCTGAAGAGTCTCGTGTTTGACATGCCTCCAGCACGGCAGTCAGTTGTAACCCTTACAGTTGCTGATTGCATAAAAGCAGGTGATGACCACTGGTACAGTGGTTTATACTAATTAACACTGTCCTGAAACAGGTCGTGCGTTTGGTACAAGTTAAATATAAGAATGAGAACAAGCCCAAGAATAATTTGCCTCCTTAATCACATTTTTGCAGGAATCTATGAGATTACTGCAACATCAATTTGCGCGATAGGCGATTAGATTGTGACAAGGTTTAATTCCAATGACTACATACCGGATGACCTGTGGAAGAATGCAATGCCCTGAAGCGGTAGTGTGACGGGACACATAAGACCAATCTCAGTGCAATGCCAATCAATCGTTATTATAAGACAACATTGGCAACATCATTAAGCATTGTTGGACCATGAGCTGGATCATGGAACATCATGCTACAGTGACTGTGGAACTGTTAATTGTTTTCCTGTATGCTGTTACACCAGACAATATCATCAGGTTGTTCAGTTCATACCTATCCTGTTGAACTACATAACAAAATGATTATTTTAAAACAATTCTGTTCATAAAATATTTATTTCTTGTTCACTGATGCACTTTTCAGTCGTGACTCAGTATGAGACAGGAACGGTTTTAGTTCATCCTGATAACATTACAGATGCTATGGTAGCCAATAAAACGTCCATATATTGTCAGGTACCAATGCCTTGTATATCAGGTTACATGGCCTACATGTTCACCTGCACAACCACATATTGAAGTATTTTAATACCACAACATATACATGCATTTGCAGCACTTCATCCTGTTGACATGTTTCAATCTGCCACTGTAAAATAATTGAAATAATTCTAAAATTGAAAGGACTTGTGCTGAATCATGCTATTTCACTGATTCCAATCAATGTACATTTTTCATACTTCTTCGTGGGGTTTATATTCACCTGCAGAGGAATAAGTTTTCCTCCTAGATGGTATATGTAGTACTTTATCAAGATCACATGAACCTATCAGATCAGCATCCAGACAAGATTATTGTATGCATTTCTGACCAATGTACTGGTACTACTTTTGTGAAGACTCAGTTATGAGATCTAAACATAAATATCCAAAACATGCTGATATTTTATTGCATCAACAACACTGGACTAAAGTGATTCATTGTTGATGTTCTTAGGTCCACATATAAGACTCCTGCAACATATTCTCCCATTCAAGCCACAGTCACTTGTATTGTTGATTAATTGTGTTGAAAGTAACAAACAAACTCACTTTAAAGGAGCCCTGGGGAGACCAGAGGTTCAGAACCTGGAACCTAGTCTGAGGAAATCTTAGCTTCATCTAAGACTTTAGCACTGTAGAGAAGGCTGGGCAGTAGGCAAAATAATGTGGTTCAGGGACTGTGAGACAGACTAAATGTTTTAGAATGACACTGGTTTCCTTGCCCTCCAAACAATACAACAGAACTAGTTCCATTCTAGATTGCCCTGAAAGCCATTCCATATGTAGAAGAACATGCATGCAAGTGCAAGTGTTAGCATATCTGCACACAGGACTACATCACTGTTAAGCAAAAAAATACTGTTGACATGAGTGGCAAAATTTTGTTTGTTGATAGTGTAAACACTGACTTATTCTGGTATGATGTTTTGTGTCATTTATAAATAAAAACCTGTATTTCTGTAACAAACTTTTGTTTATTTCTGTAATTACTTTGTTTACCTTTATACAGAAATGGTGATTTATGTATGGATTCTTTCAAGATGTACCACTAAGACTAGTGTCAAATGATACAGATTTCAATACTATAATGTCGACAGCTAAGCAGTGATAAAGGAATAGACAAGTAATGTTATCTTTGCATTAAAAAATGTCATAACATCAGCTAATGCACAGTTACTTTATTCAAGCAGTATACATGTTGTTTTAATAAATCTAAGTAGAATGTCACATGATATCACAAGAAATATATGTTTGAGTGTATATCGTAATTAGTACAGAAATAATTACAAAACCAGCTTCAAAGCTTATGGAATACTCAAAATGATAGTCTTAAAGAACATAACAATGACTCAAGTTTCCTTCAGCTGAAGTGGTGATCAGTACTAATCTCAGGTCTACTGAATATTTCATACTATACATACTATATTCTTGACGAGTTTATCTCATCTCAGGCTCTCCATCACATTTCTGCTTCACAGTATTACAATCACATTTCTACATAACAGTAGTGCAAAGACATTTCTACTTGACAGTGGTGCAGTCACATTTCTACTTGACAGTAGTGTAATAATATTTCTACTTGGAAGTGGTGCAACAATATTTCTATCTCTCAGTAGTGCAATAATATTTCTACTTGGAAGTGGTGCAACAATATTTCTATCTCTCAGTAGTGCAATAATATTTCTACTTGACAGTGGTGCAAATGTATTTCTACTTGACAGTATTACAATCATATTTCTACTTGACAGTGTTGCAACAATATTTCTATCTCTAAGTTGTGCAACAATATTCTATCTCTCAGTAGTGCAATTATATTTCTACTTGACAGTAGTGCAATCATATTTCAACTTGACAGTGTTGCAACAATATTTCTATCTCTCAGTAGTACAATCATATTTCTGCTTGATGGTGGTGCGATCATATTTCAACTTGACAGTGTTGCAACAATATTTCTATCTCTCAGTAGTACAATCATATTTCTGCTTGATGGTGGTGCGATCATATTTCAACTTGACAGTGTTGCAACAATATTTCTATCTCTCAGTAGTACAATCATATTTCTTCTTGATGGTGGTGCGATCATATTTCAACTTGACAGTGTTGCAACAATATTTCTATCTCTCAGTAGTACAATCATATTTCTGCTTGATGGTGGTGCGATCATATTTCAACTTGACAGTGTTGCAACAATATTTCTATCTCTCAGTAGTACAATCATATTTCTGCTTGATGGTGATGCGATCATATTTCAACTTGACAGTGTTGCAACAATATTTCTATCTCTCAGTAGTACAATCATATTTCTGCTTGATGGTGGTGCGATCATATTTCAACTTGACAGTGTTGCAACAATATTTCTATCTCTCAGTAGTACAATCATATTTCTGCTTGATGGTGGTGCGATCATATTTCCACCACTCAAAAGTGCCATCATATTTCTACTTCCCTGTGTCCTGGGACCACCTTTTCCTCCACACAGTCATCAGTGTCACTACCATTACATCTCAGAATCCCTCTAACAAAGGTTTCTTCCTCACAGTGGAACAACAGTTAGATCTCCAAGCCCCTACAGACCACCTAGTTTGAACAAGCCATCAATGACAAACACGAAACATTGTACAGAATTTCTCCTAACACATTCCAGATATCATAAATACCCGTCAGTCTTTCTTGAATTGCTCTCAAACCAAGCATGGAAGTTCACAGATTATGTCATAGTCAACTCCCTTTTGAAAATTAGATATGGACAAAGAAGAGAAAGCTTCCTTTGTATCACTGAAATACCAGACTATTTTGCCATATTATCTGAATGCTGGAATTGAATATTTAAAGATTCAAGCTGTGTAGCCTTCCCTTTAAAATATCCCCCATGTGTTCGAGATCTATGCAGGAAATCACATGCATCAGGCTAAAAGATGTCTAGTCAAGTCTGATGTCTTCTGTAAATTCTGACATTTTAACTTTTGAAGTGGGCTGAGTCAAGATAAATGGGGTGTAAAATCATGTTGAAGAACATTGCACTAAAACAGTGCTTGCACTTCAGCTGATGCATGCCGTCTTCCCAATGCAAGCCAAGTGAAATATCATGACATGCCGCAGCTTCAAATGAATTCCCTCTCAGACTCAGAACACTTATTCCAAACTAACTAGTGCTTGATTCGTGCCTTTTTGGGATGTAACAGCTGGAATTGAACAACTAACCTTTTGTTCCCAAGATCTCACTCAATGTTCCTCTGAGGTTTCCAGGTTGACTTGGCTCTGCATGTATTTATGTGTTGCCACTGCTGGGGCTAGATATGCTCACATTTTTGTGAAAACCTGGTATCTTCATCCTTTGAAAGTGTCAGAAACACTTGCTTCTGACATGTGCAAAATTGTACGGTGACAGGGTGGGCAAAATTGTACAGTGAATGGGTGGGTTAAATTGTTCAGTGAATGCGTGGGTGAAATTGTTCAGTGACTGGGCGGGAAAATTGTACAGTGGGTGGGTGGGCAAACTTGTTCAGTGAATTGGTGTCAAAATTGTACAGTGAGAAGGTGGGCAAAATTGTTCAGTGAGTGGGTGGGCAAGATTGTACAGTGAGTGGGTGGGCAAGATTGTGCATAAGTGGGTGGGCCAAACTGTAGAGTGAGTGAGCGAGTAAGCAATAATCAAACATTATCACAGAATACAAATATGGTTTCCTTTAATGCATACATATTGGGTGTCCAACACACAGTTCAATCCACAACGAATGTAAGTTTTAAAAGCTACACTGCCTACCCAACAGCACGACACTGAAAGCTATCAGTTCATTCCTGATCTGTTACATATGATATTCTACAGATGTCTCATATGACCTTCATAGACTAAACATAAAGTACTGCCAGTTAAACCAATTTCCTAAAACTCTCATGAAAAGAGGTACAGAAAATTTTAATCAAGCATCCAATTACCCCACAAAGCATAAACTTCAAAATCTGACATCAATAAAATCCATCTGATGATGGCAATGTTGTGATACAACATTATCGCTGTCATCAGAATAACTCAGGAAATAGCCTGCAAATAGGAGTAGTAAACCCTCCATAAAAGCCCCATAACAACGTCAGCTGGCACCACAATGTGGACCTTGTCCAAACTCCAAGCCCTAACGGTTGATGATGCGTCTAGAACCTGACGTTTATCCATCAAGGATGCCATTTTGCCTCAACCCTGTGGACAACATGGGCTGTTTATGTTTATTGTTGGTATGAGCAGAGTGTGCCTACAAGTCATAAAACAGGAGAAGTTTCCCATTTTCTTGTTGTTCTGTTTTTGTATGAACGCTTTTAGAAAGGTAAACATGATACAGTACTCACAAACACGTATACCTGACATGGTGCTGACTTGAGCACAGCGGAGACATATTTACTAGCTGTGATTGATCTGGAAACTTATGGATAGGTTGCAGAGTTTATGTAGTTCTATAACATAACAGGTACACTGTGTTTTGGCAAAGTGTTTTGTTAGATTTATTGATTCAACCCTCACTGAATATGTGTACAAGTGTAAAACATATGTAGGACTATTTAGTGAGGTTTCACTATGCTCATACGTCAACAAAGTCAAGGTGGGAGACATCATGAATGAGCTTCACACATGGTGAAGAATCAAGCCTGGGCCATCTGTCTGAGGAACAAAATCTTCAACCTGTAGGCTACCCCAAATGAACTTCTACCAAACATGGGTTGGTGGGGTAGCCTAGTGGTTAAAGCATTTACTCGTCACACAGATGGCAAGGCTTGAATTCCATCCCCATGAGTACGAATTGTGAAGTCCATTTCTGGTGTCTCCTGCCATGATATTGCTGGAATATTGTATATGATCAGTATTACAGCAGACTGTAAATATCAAGTGTTGAACCAGACAAATCAGTGATTAGCAACACACAAAGGAGGTGTCTTTACACATATGAAATATATTCATAAATGCTCAATCGCTCACTTACAGTGGTTAGATTCTGTACATCATCCAAATCAATTCTCCCAACATTTCAGTTTGTCAACAGTGATGAGTGACTTGAGTTAAAATACCAAAATGGAGAACTAACCAGGGTGCTGTTCCACAAACTAAGATCAATCTTACCATGTTACTCCAACTTTACAATTGTCTTTGCTTAGAGCTGAGCCTGTTCCACTAACTGATTTTAGGACGATCTTAGCCAGTTCCAATATTATGATCAGATTCAAGTTAAAATCAAGACTTTCATGCAAGAGATAGAAAAATGAGAGTCATCACATTTTGAATAGTCTAGTATTGAGTGAGTGAGTTTCACACAAACATTGGGATTTTAGGGGTTTATGATTGGCGTAGGGTCATGATTGGTTAGTGGAACAGCATCCTGGTCCATTGCAGGGAGATTAGTGATCTTAGCAAACCACTTGTAGAGACCGGTTCTGTATGATGCATATTTTTATCAATATAATCTGCTCAGATAGGTTGAAATATAATAGGAATCATAGTGAAACATTAAATACCATCCATTAAAGAGGCTTACTTGACACCAGTTGTCGATCACCTTGAAAAGACTTATACCTCAGTTGTCATCTCATACTTGTTGAAGCAATGAAACACAATTGATTATTTATCTCTTAAATCATTATTTATCTCTTACATGTCATAATGAGAGGGATCATTTGAGAAGTTTCCAAAATTAACTCAACACTAATTGAAATATTCAAGGATATAATATTCATTCCCAGATTTCACAAACCACAGTGGTAGTGAGGCTTTGGATTCTCACACAAGGAAAATTTTAACATCACCATGAGAGAAGTCTTTGGTGGACACAGATTTGTTGCTATCTCCATTCAGTGAAACAAATTTGCTTTAATATTTAATTTTGGGCAGATAGGCTGTAATGGTAAGCGATAATTTTCTAGTCTAGACTGAGGATACTATCAGCACAGTGTGGTTGATGCTATAAGGGTGACCACATATTGCCAGACTGTGGGAAATGACAATATCTGGATTAATATATGTGTGAGATTTCCACCAAGATAACTAAAAAAATGACATTCATAAGAGTATTGAGGTGGGTCGTTGAATGGGTGGTTGAGTGGGCGGTTGAGAGAGAGGTTGGGTGGGTGGTTCAGTGGTTACTGGGATGGGTGGTTGAGTTTACGCTTGAGTGCATGGTTGAATGAATGGTTGAGTGGTTGGTTGAGCAATATCCATGGGTGGTTTAACATGTGATTTAGTGAATAACTTAATGGTTGAGTGGTTGAGTGGTTGAGTGAATAGTTGGTTGGTTGGATGATTGGTTGAGTGGGTGAACTAGTGGTTCAGTAAGTGGTTGAGTGGATGACTGAATGGTTGAGTGGGTGAACTAGTGGTTCAGTAAGTGGTTGAGTGGATGACTGAATGGTTGAGTGGGTGAACTAGTGGTTCAGTAAGTGGTTGAGTGGATGACTGAATGGTTGAGTGGGTGGTTGAGTAGATGACCTAGTGGTTTAGTGGGTGGTTGAGTAGATGACCTAGTGGTTTAGTGGGTGGTTGAGTGGATGACTGAATGGTTGAGTGGGTGGTTGAGTAGATGACCTAGTGGTTTAGTGGGTGGTTGAGTAGATGACATAGTGGTTTAGTGGGTGGTTGAGTGGATGACATAGTGGTTTAGTGGGTGGTTGAGTAGATGACCTAGTGGTTTAGTGGGTGGTTGAGTAGATGACATAGTGGTTTAGTGGGTGGTTGAGTGGATGACCTAGTGGTTTAGTGGGTGGTTGAGTAGATGACCTAGTGGTTATGTAGGTGGTTGAGTAGATGACCTAGTGGTTTAGTGAGTGGTTGAGTAGATGACATAGTGGTTTAGTGGGTGGTTGAGTGGATGACTGAATGGTTGAGTGGGTGGTTGAGTGGATGACTGAATGGTTGAGTGGGTGGTTGAGTAGATGACCTAGTGGTTTAGTGAGTGGTTGAGTAGATGACCTAGTGGTTTAGTGGGTGGTTGAGTAGATGACCTAGTGGTTTAGTGGGTGGTTGAGTAGATGACCTAGTGGTTTAGTGGGTGGTTGAGTAGATGACATAGTGGTTTAGTGGGTGGTTGAGTGGATGACATAGTGGTTTAGTGGGTGGTTGAGTGGATGACATAGTGGTTTAGTGGGTGGTTGAGTGGATGACCTAGTGGTTTAGTGGGTGGTTGAGTAGATGACCTAGTGGTTATGTAGGTGGTTGAGTGGATGACCTAGTGGTTTAGTGGGTGGTTGAGTAGATGACCTAGTGGTTTAGTGGGTGGTTGAGTAGATGACATAGTGGTTTAGTGGGTGGTTGAGTGGATGACATAGTGGTTTAGTGGGTGGTTGAGTGGATGACCTAGTGGTTTAGTGGGTGGTTGAGTAGATGACATAGTGGTTTAGTGGGTGGTTGAGTAGATGACATAGTGGTTTAGTGGGTGGTTGAGTGGATGACTGAATGGTTGAGTGGGTGGTTGAGTGGATGACTGAATGGTTGAGTGGGTGGTTGAGTAGATGACCTAGTGGTTTAGTGAGTGGTTGAGTGGATGACATAGTGGTTTAGTGGGTGGTTGAGTAGATGACATAGTGGTTTAGTGGGTGGTTGAGTAGATGACATAGTGGTTTAGTGGGTGGTTGAGTAGATGACATAGTGGTTTAGTGGGTGGTTGAGTGGATGACTGAATGGTTGAGTGGGTGGTTGAGTGAGTGGTTGAGTGGGTGACTGAGTGGTTACGCAGGTGGTTGAGTGATGACTGAGTGGTTGAGTGGGTGACCGAGTGGTTGAGTGGATGACCGAGTGGTTGAGTGGATGACCTAGTGGTTCAGTGAGTGGTTGAGTGGATGACTGAGTGGTTCAGTGAGTGGTTGAGTGGATGACTGAGTGGTTCAGTGAGTGGTTGAGTGGATGACTGAGTGGTTAAGTGTGTGGTTGAGTGGATAACTGAGTGGTTCAGTGAGTGGTTGAGTGGATGACTGAGTAATTGAGTCAGTGGTTGAGTGGATGACTGAGTGGTTCAGTCAGTGGTTGAGTGGATGACTGAGTGGTTCAGTGAGTGGTTGAGTGGATGACTGAGTGGTTAAGTGTGTGGTTGAGTGGATAACTGAGTGGTTCAGTGAGTGGTTGAGTGGATGACTGAGTGGTTAAGTGGGTGGTTGAGTGGATGACTGAGTGGTTCAGTGTGTGGTTGAGTGGATGACTGAGTGGTTCAGTGTGTGGTTGAGTGGATGACTGAGTGGTTAAGTGGGTGGTTGAGTGGGTGGTTGAGTGGGTGACTGAGTGGGTGAGTTGATGGGTGAGTAGATACCTAGTGGTTTGGTGAGTGGTTGAGTGGGTGACTGAGTGGTTGAGTGGATGACCTAGTGGTTGAGTGAGTGGTTGAATGGGTGACTGAGTGGGTGTTGGAGTCAGTGACTGAGTGGTTGAGTGGGTGGTCGAGTGGTTAAGTGGATGACTGAGTTGTTAAGTGGGTGGTTGAGTGGATGACATAGTGGTTCATTGAGTGGTTTAGTGGGTGGTTGAGAGGATGACTGAGTGGTTACGTGGGTAGGTGAGTGTTTATGTCAGTTACCAACAACAATGGGGTACACCTTAGCACACTTTGATAGCATCTTGAACAAACATTGAATGAGTGAGTGTTTAACATTATTCAGATTTCAGAGGTCTTACACTTTGGTGAGGCTCTTAAGCGAAGAGATGCAATTGAGTGGGTATTCAACTGATAATCATATAGTGCAAAACTAAAGGATGCAACTCTATATCAAGCCCTTCACACCTGCCTCAATCACCCAAACATGAAAACATTCTCATAGAGGCTTTTGTGAATGACTGAACAGGAATCAATGTCACTTTCTAGTAGACAAAAGGAGTATATGGAAGATGTGGATATATGGATTATAATATAGCATCCAGATTGGGAATCAAACCTGGGACTTGAGGTTGATGAACTAATGCTCAGAACCAAGGGGATACCCAGCATCATATAGAGACACAAGATGCAACAGCAGCAGCCATGAAGGATAGAGCATGCCAGCTAGTAACACTTCTGATCTGACAGATTAATATGAATTGATTGTGCAAGAAATGTTCCCCTGGTGCTTGAAAAGGACCATTATTTGTCCACCTCCACAGTCATAAGTCAGGTCTCCAGCATGGTGCAGCATATCTGTTGTGAAGTCTGGCAGCAGGGCAGGGGCAGTAAACCCATCAGTCACACCTATCACCAGCCTGCACCTTATCCTTTATACAGCAGACGGCAATTGATGGCTGCGTGTAAACATGGCAGGGATGTCTAACAACTGATGACAGGGATCACTTTATTTCAGTGGCAGTGGGCACAGATGGATTGTTTCTCTTTGATATGAATTGTACAGGAGATGATCTTACTAAGAGATTGTTTACACCCGGAGTGAACTATGTAACTGAGCCATGAAATCAATGACAGAAAATGATGAGGAAAGCTAACATCATTTGTAAGTTGTGTTGGCATTGAGATGATAGTGTGTGAGCAATTTTCAGCACTGTTCTCAGGATGGGGTTGCATCTTCCTGGTGATGAAAGAACATAGGAGTTGAACTATTAGTATCAAAGCATGATCGTTCAATCTATCTGTGGGGTGTGGCAGGTGTAACCATCAATGCTCTATCCATGTTGCAGGCAGGAGTGTCACCTTCATATGACACATGATTTGTGTAGATGTGGTTGTACAGTTGTTTTGGGGAGGAAAGAAGAGGTAATCACATTGTGATCTATCTGCTGAGCTTGAATCTTGCAGAAAGTGAAAGTGTTTGAGTGTTTTCTTGCAGTTATGTCACAGTACCTGTACCTCTTCCTTTCAAAATTCCGGATCCACCAATGCAGCTGTCGATGCAGACAAGTCTGTGCATCTGAACCAGACAGACAGGTGGCGGAATTATGAAAGACATCCACCATCAACTAGTGCCACCATGATGAAAAAGGAAACAGTGAATATGGTTTTCAAACTTTACAGCTAGCAACCATCACACAGACCTAGAGCATGCTCACCAGCTGGTGGTGATGTCTTCATGATTTAATTGCTGTTAAGCATTCTAGCTATGTCATGGCATCCATTAAATAACAGAAAGTTATTGACATCTGGGGTTGACAACTCTTAAAGATCATTATCAATCTGAAAACTGTGGCATTGATAATTGTGAACATAAACTTTGTTCTAAAGTCCTAATTTATTCACTTGGTACACAAAGTTAGGTCTTAAGTTTTGTTTGACATTATTGCTCAAAGTTACTTCTCCAATCAATATTTTGTAAATGATTACCAATCTTCATGATCGATACCAGTAGCCAGCCATATTGGCAACAATACCTCAGAACATCAGGACATAAGACAATCAGGTTATCACCCCTTCAGATACAGACGCCTGCCTTCACACGATTAAGAGACAGTTGGGTAGCCTAATGATTAAAGCGTATGCTCATTAAGCCAAAGACCGAGGTTCGATTCTCCACATGGATACAATGTGTGAAGCCCATTTCTGGTGTTCCCTGTTGTGATACTGCTAAAAGCAGTGTAAAACCATACTCACTCACTTGCTCCCTTACTTATTTGCACAATCATGTCAGGGCAACACTATCAGGTAGCACTTGACACATACACATACTCGTATAACAATGATGATGCACTCAACAACGATGACACACACCTTGCTAGCCACAACCCAGCACTCTGCAGAAGAACATTATGAAAAAGCTTGGATGCCTGTTCAGCCAGGTATCTCTGCAGGACAGAAGTGAGGAAAGCCTCTAAGCGTGCTGTTGGATCATACCTACTGCTTTCCATGTACCGTAAAGAGGATCACAGATAAGGCACACCGATAACATTTGTGAAAGATGACCCACAAAGTGAAAGCTCCAAAATAACTATAGCTCTCATATCAATGGTTTACATAATTAAATCTAATTCAAAGATATCCAGTTTAGAAGAGATCACTTCACACAGATAAAGTAGATCAAATGGTGGAATGCCAGTTCTACAGGTGTAGATGAGAGTGATACTGCTCAGTGTACAAGCTTTGCAGATATAACAGGAGTCTTGTTTGTACAACTGGTGAAATATGGATGCTTGTCTATGAGATGAGAAATGGACATTAGATGATCATGCAGACAGATGGTTCACATGAGGCACTGGTCATTCATCTCAGCTCAGGAGAGGAGGCACATTATAATAATAACTAAGACAATGTTTCATGGAAGATCTAGCTTTGCTCCAAGGCTGTACAAGCCCATGGATGTAGAGTAATTCAATGGTTTAAAGAGGCAAGGCTTGATAAGTGGACATCAGCCTGTTAGAGGGATATATTGTTTTTAGAAATTATCATTCCAACTATTAATGAGTATATTAGGAAGTTGTGAAAGTCTACAGAAGGTCTTGGATGACAAAACTAAACGTGGTTGCATTTTTTTGTTGTTGTTAGAATTACTGCATTAAGGAGAAGGGCATATATATGGAAGGCATTCCAGAATCACAAAATGCCCATGACCATGTCACTTTGTAGATAACTGACCATGGTTAGGACAAACAAGTGACTGACGTTATGAGCATCCTTGTCATTGTTGAATCACGTCACTAAAACGAAGAGAACTTGACTACCTAAAGCCATGTAATATGACAAGTGTAGGTCTGGTAATATGTTTTAACAAGGCATTAACTTCATAAAACACACACATTATGCTGAAAACGCGACAGATTTAAGAAACTTATGGTAGAGAAAGTATCCAAGGTTGTAACAACAGATGGATATATATGACCCTTGATGAGAGAGGATGTACACTTAAATAAACAGGACCAGCATTTTCCCAATTTGATTTTTGGCTGCACTTATGTCTATAACAGATTTCTTTTAGCTTTCATTTAAAACAAAAATGGTAAATTGGAGGATATTCAACTATTTTGTTCCCTTATAATAATACAGTTGTAAAAACTACCAGTTTGGTTATAGCTCCTGTCATATATCACAGATACATGAAATGATACAATGACTATCCTATTCAATAAAAAAAATCATATGCATATGTGTGTATAGTTACACAAAAAATCTGAATGAAAATTGAGAGTCAAGTTTCACAAGGAAATACTGGATAGATCAGCAGTATCACTATCATCACAAAAACATATTAAATATCAGTTGCTGGGAAAAGATACATCTTCATTTAAGTATTTAAAATAAACCTCAAAAGGCTTTAATCACATAACTCTATTTCAATACATATCATATTCTTCATCCAATGTAGATTGCAAATTACATTTTGTATGAATTCTGTCTTGATTCCAATCTGCAATTTAACATGACCTGAGGAAGAATCACAATACTGAATTGTGTGGTGTCTTGTTAAACAGCTGACAGCTGTTTCTTCATACTCAGACAGTGTGTAGAATACAATAACTAATAATGTGTCACATCACTGAAGCTCAACTAGATATTATAGAACATGATAACAAGAGGCAAGTGTTGCTGACACTATGGATTTTCAATATCATCAGCATGTGTGTTTAAGAAACACAATAATTTGATAATTTGAACAAAATAATATGTCAATACAAGGAGAAACGTGCAAAAGTTCAAGTGTTTTAAGTTTGGCAAGCCATGAAGATCCTGGTTAGAACTGGTCTTCAACAACCAGTGTAGTAAGAGGCAACAAACTGGATCCAGTGGTCAGACTTGATGATGTCACTGACACCTGTCACTGTACGCAAATTGTATAAATGAATGCTTATTCTGTTGATCACTGTATTATCTGTCCCAAACTGGAATATTTAGGGACCACTGGCATATGGCCAGAATATTGCTGTACATAAATACACAGTACATAGCAAAGTTGACAATTTCAAAGGGAATGTTCATAAAGCCAAAACTGAATTCTGAAATAATTCAAGTGTCAAGGAAAGGTACAAATTTCAAATATTACAACAGATGGAACAAGTACTTATTGAGACCTTTAATTGACTGAACAAATACCAAATTCTTTTTTTCATTTTATAACCAAAATGGCTGAGAATGGCCATGAAATAGGTTTTAAAAAACGGCTGAAATTGTAACTTGAGCCTATTGAACAAATTGGGTGGTCAACATTGGTGGAAACACATATCTGAAGCTTCAGCCTACTTGGTTCTGTCATTTCTGAGGTGATCATGTTTACAATGAGTTACTTTTACACCATCTTTAGTAACATTCAAGCAACATCAATGTGAGGGATTCTAGGAATGGGCTTCAGCCATTTGGGAAATCAAAGCAAGGTGGCTGACTTGATGAACAAACAATTTAACCACTAGGGCACCATCATCTAAACAAGTGGGAGAAGGGCAGTTTGATATATACAAGGTTTGAGTCAGTGGGCTTTCAAAACCTCTATGAACATTCTTCCAAGCGTTTTTCAATGAGTGAGTGAATTGGATTAATGTCACTTTTAGAAATATTCCTGCAATATCATGGTTTCAGACACCACAAATGGGCTTCACATTGTGTACTCAAGAGGGAAAACAAGCAGGGGCTTTTGGTGTGGCGAGTAATGTTTTAACTACTAGGCAACCCCACCACTCTATAGCTCAATGAATTAGTCTTGCGTGAACACCTGTAATCATGTAGGACATAAAAGGTTATCCTTTTAGCAGAGCCCATATGCAAAGGTATGTGCTAACAAACCCAGAAACATAGTCAAGAAGATCTGCAATTTCAACCCATCATCAAAGGCTCCTGGCACAACTAAGGGAGGTAAGTACTGGATGCCTTGGAAGCACTGAGTGAGTGAGTTTAATTTTACGCCGCACTTAGCAATATTCCAGCTATATGGCAGCGGTCTGTAAATAATCAAGTCTGGACCTGACAATCCAGTGATCAGCAACATGAGCATCAATCTGTGCAATTGGAAACCGATGATGTGTCAACCAAGTCAGTGAGCCTGACCACTGGATCCTGTTAGTCATCTCTTACGACAAGCATAGTCACCTTTTATGGCAAGCATGGGTTGCTGAAGGCCTATTCTACCCCGGGACCTGCAGGGTCACCTTGCAAACAACTTTCATAAATTTATGCAAATATTTTTAAATGACAGTTTTGAAGCAGCAGGGCATAAGAAACATACAAAATAACAGACAGGCTGACATGGTATTCGTGGCATGCAGACAGGCCAGTTCCTTAAAACCGATGATTGTGTCTACTGTTTATTTGCTCTGAAAGCTCCATGCTCACAGCACAAGAAGCAAGAGAGACTTAATGATGTGTTTCCATGATTATGTCAACTGTGTATTTTGTCATTAAAGCAGGTTCAAATTTATGTCACTTCTAGTTCAGAATGTTTAGGAGGTGTATACAGCCCTTGTATACAGATAAATGTGAACCAACTTTGAAGCAAATTGTTGTGACGTTGATAACATCTGGATCTAAACAAAGGAAATGCTGATGTCAATAACTCTCAGGAAAGTTATATATAGACAGCTTCCTACAATAAGTTACAAGAATGAAAGATATCTTATTATGCTTTGACACGGAGCAAGGACATTTGCTAATAACACTTGGTCCTGTTCATGGGATTCATTTCAAAGATGGCAGTCCAAGGATAATGTTCCCTGTGGTAAAGTTGTCTGATAAGCAGAGATGAAATATAGGGATTTATTTATTTTCACTGGTGGAGCCATTCTAACACCACTCCTTCTGGACATGGATAAATATTAGAAGGAATGTCTAATTAAGACTGATGTCTGTGCAAACAAGTTGATAAACTTGCGAATAATGACATTTTTGTAATGAATCTGCAATCAGATAAAATTTTGACTGTGGAGTCAGTGTTCAGCTTTGCCAAATATTTCATCTGGTCATGTTAAGGATGGCACATTGAGTCTTGATAGTGAAATACATGGGCCACATGACCACTAGCAGTGATACCAACAAGAACTAGGGCACCTGCTATTGGCAGCTTATCGCAATATTCACATTTAATAAGTCATGTGGCCACCTTCCAAGAGTGAACCAAGATTAGTTGTGTGATAGAAAATGAGGGAAAATCAACACCATTGACTTTGTTTAGTTCTCTGTAAAGTCATATAGAGGCCTTGTGCCATGTAGTTCTTGGGACTAGTGAAGATGTATTAAGTACTGTCTGGCAGTAGAAACACAACATCTTGTATGACTGATATCAGATGAGAATTGATGGAATTTCATGCATACTCCTTATCCAGCCAATAATGTGGAATGTTAAGCATTACAAAAATGAGAAATAACTGAAATGAAAAAAATAAATGAAAACGATATCTAAACTCATAGATAACACTTAAAAGAAGTTAAGTGAGTGAAAAACTGTGTATGTTGTTGATAAAATATTTACTGCATAGCATGTATATCACAGTTAGCAATATTCAAACAATATCATGGGGGCTCACCACATTTAATTCATGTTTGAGATCAACCACGGTAACAAGTGCATGCTTTAACTATAAGGCTATCTGCAATACTGACCATACCTAGTGGTGAATTCTGAACAAACGGTTCTTTATACTGAACGACATACATCTTGTGTACAAAGGTTCATAAACAAAAATCAATCGAGCCATAACCATCTTTACAGACATGAATCATACCACCTTCACTGCCATAAATCATACATTCTTAATACCAACTTCATACCCAGTAAAACGAGCCATACCACCTTCTACATCATGAGCCATACCATCTTCAACTCCATAAATAGCACCACCTTCAGTACATGAGCCATACCACCTTCAGTACCATGACCCATACCACCATCAATAACATGAGTACATCTTCAATAATATGAGATATACCACCTTCAATACCATGACCCATATCACCATCAATACCATGAGATATACCACCTTCAATACCATGACCCATACCACCATCAATACCATGAGATATACCACCTTCAATACCATGACCCATACCACCATCAATACCATGACTACATCTGCAATACCATGAGATATACCATGTTCAATACCATGGGATCATCTTCAATACCACGAGCCATATTATCTTCAGTACCATTAGTCATACCATCATGTTCTCCACCAGCAATCCAATTTTCCCAACCTGATATTACATGTATTATGGATCTGATGTTATCTGTGGTGATGTTAGGTATACTGCATCTGTGATTACAGCTATCAGTATCATGGCTCCCCTGATAAGCCTGGACACACAGTGGGAGAGGTGGCCATGATATTTACAGGATATGCTCAGGAAATTAACCTGACATGCTGACGCTTACACTGGTATTTACATATACTGAACATATTCCAGAACACTTCTACAAAGGAAGAATGGGTGACTGGGTTTGTGGATAGTTGAATTGTGGCTGGTTAAGTGACTAAGTAAACAATTGTGCATGTGCAAGTACGTGGATGGATGGATGGTTGAGAAGAAGGTTGAGTGGGTGAGAAGTGTTGAACGGGAGAGAAGGCAGTTGTGTTGAAGAGCGGATGGGTACATTGATAAATGGGTGGCTTCATTTTTTTGTCGTATCAGCTATATTCCAGTGAAACCTAGTACAACTAATAACCACAATCAACAGCTCACCAAGAAAGAGACAAACCCATTCAAAAGTTTCAACATTATCTCACAAACTACCATTTTTCACAAGATATCTGTCCACAGACAAAAACTTAATCCAGGTGGTGCCCTCCAATCTGAAAACATCTATTCCGAACCACGCTATGAATACCTCATTAATGGCACCACCATCAAGTATTAATGGAGTGACTGACAATGAAGCAGAACAAATGACAGGTAGATAACAACTTCCACTATTCATCATTACTGATGGAGGAGACTAGAGCCTGTTCATGACAGGAACACATATCTCTCATGATTCACACAGCCTTGACTGAACTTGGTTATTTCAAATGTCAGGTTACTCATTAACAGTATAGCATTTCATACAAGTCTGTGGGGATATATAAACAATGTAACTATATAGTAGTAATTAGGGCAAATCATTTTATCCATCATCATCTCTTAACATAGGCATAAGCTTCTCACTGATAAATCACTGCCTCTGATACACAAAGTTTCAAGCAACCATATAGCTTACCAACACATGTAAAAGACACTCAATCACATAACAAAATCATTTTTTGCACAAATATTGACAATGAATAGAAACATATTTACAAGTGAATAAGAGCATATTTGTCAACAATGGTTCTTAATCTGTATAATACGATGTGTCATGCAATGTTTCATAATAAAAGAACAATACCCCTTGCAATTCTACTACCATTACAAAATGCATGCATTTAGGAGATAAACATCATGTGATGGCCAATTTCCGGGTGTTATTGAGTATTTGAAGCATGGGAATGCATTTGGAACCGACAGCATCAACCGGAGGTTTCAAATAAAAAATATTCCTGTGCTTCAAATACTCAATAACACACTGGATATTGGCCAACACATGATGATTATCGACATTGTAACCAAAAAAGTAAACCAAAGGTGTTTTACTCTCTGCACCCGTTTACATCGAGTACGAGTACAGCACTGAAGTGTCATCAGCTGGCCGTTTCAGCTGGTTCCCATGGTAGCATCTGGAGTTGCTAATTTGTGATGTCATAATAATATGATTTGAATGACGTCACCACTGTTGATGACACAACAAAACAATTGTTTACATGTAAATACGCAGTGAAAAGTCTTGCAGTTTCCGGGAATCTAATACCATTTGATCATGTTTTTCAACCAATCAGATTACAGAACACAGTGACTTTAGGTTTACAATATTTATTCATCATACAAAAATCAACTTTAAAAAAACGTAGAACAAAAATATGCATTCTGTGGTGGTCACAATGATATTTTGAAAATGAGCTGTCATAATCAGTGGGAACATTTTGCTGGTCACACCAAAGACCCATGTTTGATTGCCCTCATGGGTACAATATGTGAGGGCCACTTCTGGTATTCTCCGGCTGTGATATTGATGGAATATTGCTAAAAGCAGCATAGAACCCAACTAACTCACCT
This sequence comes from Haliotis asinina, assembly GCF_037392515.1. Taxonomy (NCBI): domain Eukaryota; kingdom Metazoa; phylum Mollusca; class Gastropoda; order Lepetellida; family Haliotidae; genus Haliotis; species Haliotis asinina. The sequence continues at coordinate 8,585,665 of NC_090287.1, forward strand.
CTGTGCCCTGGTATACACTCAGTTCATTGTGTTTCCTCTGTTGTATATACTGTCACTTCACCAAGTTTATGAGTAGTGAAGTTCAGGGTTAGACCTGAATGTCAGCATACTGACTCCAAAGTGAGAATTACCATTGACAAATGTTCTAGTTTTGGGACCAAACATCAACCTCTGAGCAGCTGTAGATGAACACCTACTGTATATTACTGTGTACCCCAAAGATAAGCCAAATACTTTTGTGAAATTGTGTCTCAAAGATAAGCTGATCCCCTTCTACAGACTGCCTTTTTAGGTCCTCAAAATTCTGCTTAACTATGATAATATATGGTACACAACACACATTTAATTACAGGATCATGACAGTACAGGAAGGTGTCCATATTACTGAGAAGGTGTTATAAGCCAGCCAAGCTTGTAGTAGTTAAAAGTCCATCTGATTAGATTCCTGCAATCACTGGTACCAATCAGTGAAGGAAGAGCTGATAGACAACACATGAATTATTACCAACAAAGACCAGTTTTTCTTTTAAGTTGTGCTTTTTCATCAGTCATTGTTCCACCTATGTGCATCAATCACCAGGTAGATGCTGATACACAGAGGAAGAGATAAGAAATGGGTGAGGAAATCAATGCTTGTAATGTGATGTTCCTGCACTAACAGAGGAACGTAGACTGGGAGTATTTCTCCACAAAAAAAAATCACTTATTCTGTCCTGATGTATGAACACTGAGAGAGAAAATATTGGTAACTTCTTATTCGCTCATGCCATTTCCTGAAACAGGGATTGACAAGATAGATGTGATTTCCCTTACAACTAGCATATCCATGTATTTGTGTTTAACCTATCATCAGGTGGATTCAGGTCTTAGCTCAACAATAATGGACCACAAAATTGAAAACAGTGTAGCTTTACCTTCTAATTGTTTTCTTGAGACCAAATGATTTTTGTACAATTTTTGTTGTGCGAGGGATATGTTTAATGCTTTTGAAAACACTTTAAAACACTCAAGTCATATCAGGGCATTTTAGCAGAATGTGTCAGGAAAGCCACTTTGAAGAAGACTTAAAGTGATATGGTGCCGATGAGCCTGGAAATGCACAAATTGCTGCAGTGCACCCTGATTCCATGCATGGTTTCAGTGGAAAGTTCGGTGAAACAAAGCATGCATTTCAGCATTGTTGAATGCAGTATCATCCATTCATGCACTGGAAAGAACTCAAATCTTCCGCACCTATCTTATGATGGCATAATTTGTAAATCCATGCAGTCACTTTGTGATGTCAGATGCTATCCCCACAACTACTCTTAACCAATGTGTCCAGACAGGTCATCTGGTGAGAAAAGCTCTGGTTGAAGGGCTGCCATGTTAACAATAATCAAAACTGCCACTGCAACACTGGAGCCAAACATGGATTTTGTCACAGACACACAAAAAAAAACATAGTAATTTCTGCATTTTCAATAAAATATTAATGGCTTGGTATTACCTTTGAATGCTGAACTGCTGATAAAAGGAAGAACATTAATAAACAGTGTCTTCCCCAGTGTATTTTTTAATGTTACTGAATATGTTTAGACATAAAACAAATGATAATTCATCTGTTTCAGATATACTTTGCTCATTTCCCTGGAAAGTATTGCTCTCAAAATAGGAAAGTATTGTTTTCTAATTTCAAGTACTTGTGTTAATATTTGAACAGAGAGGAAAAAATATACGGAATGGTCACAGAATGTTTCATGTTTGCATATTTAACAGATGCACTTTTACCAGCCTCAGAGATCTCCTTGATGTGTCTGTACCTTTCATTAAAATGGTGGTTATGAGTGAGGTCCTCTGTTCACAAGGCGTCTGACAAAGACAAGACCAAATTAAATTGAGAACTTTAGTTTCATTTACAAATTCAGGAAATCTTCAGTAATGTGAAGTGCTATGCATTTAATCTTTTGAGTACCTATCAAACCAAGAGCCTGGCATTTGGGACTGGAACCCATGATCATTTCCAAAATCTGTTTGAAAATGTGACCAGCTGTCTCTCAACACCATTCAGTGTTTCTGACCCCTTCTCTTGTGCTGTAATGACTAATGACACATGGAGATCAGGGGCTAGAACTGATCTTCAGAAGCCTATGCATGTCATAGGTGGCAGGTTGACAAGTCAACGGTTCCAAGTTGTGCAGATTGATGCTCATGTTGTTGATCACTGGATTGTCTGGTACAGACTCCATTGTTTATAGACCACTGCCATCTATCTGGAATATTCCCGAGTGCGGTGTAAAACTGAAGTTACTACCTTACTGGTTTAACCCTACTTTCAGCAATATCCCACCAATATCCCGACAATTTCATGGCAGGGAACATCAGGAATGGGCTTCCCGCATTGTACCCATGTGGGAACTCAAACCTGGTCTTTGGTGTGACGAGTGAATGCTTTAACTCACTTCGCTATCCCACCATCTCTGAGAATTGATGAAAGTGAATAGGTAAAGCTGGGAATCACAATGCTCACCAGCAACATGAACAGAACAGAAGGTGCACAATAGTCAGTTTCAACTGTCCCAGATTAATTCCCAAACTATTTAGCTAACAGTTTCAATATTAATGAGCATCCACTCATCAGCATGTTTGCTATTCATATATTTATGCTTTTTAGTGGAAGAACGTGAGTGTGTGCAGGTGTGTTTGAGTGTGTAGGCGTGAGTGGGTGTGATTTTATTACCACTGTTTTATTACCAATATTACCTGTGTCACACAGGCAAAATGCTGCATTTAAATTCCTGAAATAGTGCAATGTCTTTTCTGAATTGCAGACTATATGTCTTCTTTTCTAACTGCCAGATCCTCTGGCTATACTTTACGAAATATCTTTGGAAAACAGGTACATTTTTTGAACGTTACCCCTTTGAACAAGGATGATGATTTGAGCAAAACAGTGAGAATACAGTAGTATCCTTTTCACAAATATTCCACTGATACCACAGAGCTACCTACACCAAGGAGAGGAACTGGACTCAGACTTGGATCTGACATGCCAACAATTCCATTACTACGCTATACTATCATGCCAAAGGCAAATAAACAAAACAATACAGCTGAACATGGAATAAACACTGCTTTGTTCAAATATTACTGGATGAGATTTTCCAACCCATATTGATTTTACTGACAAAGTAAAATGATATTTTGGATTGGAGAGCACTCTTCAGGATCCCCATTATGTAACAACACACACAGACATTGTAATAATATCAACATCTGGCTGAACATCTTAAACCTGATATGATAAGGACATGAACCTGATTACCTTTTTATTACCTGATTAACTCTTTTCGGATGTATAGGGTGACAGAGAAAGGCTTGCCAATACCATCATTTCTTGATTAATTTTGAAAATATCACTGCAACATAACTTTACAGGATCTGGAATTGAGCCCAATCTGTGGAAGCCATTGTAGACGTACACAGTGGTTACACAACCTGCACTTATTGAAACTTATTGAAATGTTTGATGAGGTATTCTAATATCAAAGTATGTGTGTTTAAATAGATAACCTACTTGAAACCATACACACCATATGTCTATTAATGAAGCCTGGAACTCAGGGAAGTTGTGAAAAACTCTGTGAGTGTGTGTGTGTGTGTGTGTGTGTGTGTGGCAGCTGAGCCTCCAGGCGTACAACACAGCTAACTTAAAACATATGGACATTGGCAAATTACAGGAAATATTAAATTGAAGGCATTAAAACACATTAAGAAAAACAAGCATATTTTGATAAAGCTAAGTGCCTACGTAATGGTTCCCAGAGGCCAACTTTGTCAGGAAGCACCAAAAAATGGTTATCACGGACGATGAGTAAATTATGCACTCAGAACACTACTTACAACAAATCATTTTTAAAACAACAGTTTGGTCAATATTTAGATTGGGGGCCACCCTATCTGCGATGGTGACAGGAGATCAGAGTCTTCACACAGTGGCGTGGAGGGTCTCACTGGTCTCGCACAGGGCATGAGTTATGTAGCAATTAAATGATGAATGATTATTATGCAGGCGTGGTCTCCATGTCAATATGGGCACTCACAGAGATGCAGAAACTTTGACTTTTTATAGGGGAAAATCAAGCCAACATCTTGAATATTATACTGCTTTTTTTTTGGTGCCCTATCTATAGCATAAATTGCGTGAGTAGGATTTCTGAGACATTGTTTGTGATTGTGTAAGAGAGTTTGAGAAAAAGAACTTTTCTTAACTTATATATGTGCATTTAACTACTTAGGAAGGTTTGCGAATTGAGTGAGTGTGTATGTTTGAATAACAGCTTGTGTTTGATCAGACTAAAACTTAGCATCTGAATATACCCAATGTGGATAGAAATAAATAATTCCTTTCAATTGGAAAAGGAGGCCTCATAAGGCAGGCTATTCAGAATCAGAGGAAAACTACACAGCTTCAGTTTAGGCTTTACCACTGTACAAAGGACCTGTGTGAAGGGAAAATATTGTGGTTCAGGGACTGACAGACAGACAAGTGTTTGAGTGGTTGCAAAAACAATGGGTAGGTGAGTGAGCAAGTAAGTGAGCGTGAGAGAGATCATGTATGAGTAGAGTAAACAGTGCATGTTTGTGAGTGAGTGAGTAGAAGAGTGAATTAGGGAGTTTAGTTTTACGCAGCGCTCAGCGATATGCCGGTTATATGGCAGTGGTCTGTCCAGTGAGTGAGTGAGTGAGTGAGTGAGTGAGTGAGTGAGTGAGTGAGTGAGGTTAGGCACGCAGCAATATTCCAGCTTTATGGAGGCAGTCTGTAAATAGTCGAGTCTGGACCAGACAATTCGGTGATCAACAGCATGATCATCAATCTGTGCAATTGGGTACTGATGACATGTGTCAACCAAGTCAGGGAGACTGACCACCCAATCCCATTAGTCGCCTCTTCCGACATGCACAATCACCTTTTATGGCAAGCATGGGTTGCTGCAGGCCTTTTTCTACCATGGACCTTGACAGGTCTAATATGTCCAGACTATATAGTGATCAACAACATGAACACCCATTTGTGCAATTGGGAAGCTATGATATGAGTCAACAAGCCTGACCACCCGATCCCGTTAGTTGCCAGTATTTTAACCTGAACGTTCATGGGTCTAGTAGGTGAGTGAGACAGTGAGTCAGTGAGCGAGTGAGCTCACGAGCCATATTCCAGCATAATCACAAGTACACAAATATGACTTTTGAGTGAGCTTTTGTTGCTTTTAATACACTAGAAATGTGACTTCACACATAAAACAAATGAGAGAGTTAAACATGGTTTATCTTAAGCTGATACTTTTAACCACTGTGCTACCTCATCCACTAGACTAGCAAAGTGAAATAAACATATTTTACTGAACAAAGTTCATAGCAAAAAATTATAAAATAATTAAATGGCGCACTGAGACTTCCTTCATTTTCAGAAGCTGAGGAAATCTAGACTTGCCACATTTTCTAGACTTGCGTGGGCTTTCTTGGATATATATACTTCAGGGTCTGTATGACAGACTACTTCTAGACTTGTGTGGGCTTTCTTGGATATATATACTTCAGGGTCTGTATGACAGACTATCACATCTTCCTGACTATTCCATCCCTCTATTTTAGATGTGATATGCCCCATATAGTTCAACAACAAAACCAGAAAGTGATGGTTCAAAGCCACAGATTAAAGGGATTTAAATCCTTTCATTTCATTCAAAGCATTTCAATCTCATCCATTCAGTTAATTTCAAATCATTTTGGGCACAACTTTTGGAAAAAAGAATTGTGTTGTACATAAAAAGAAGAGGAAATATTAATTAGATAATGTAGCATACAATATTCCACCAATATGTTATTTATACTTCTTTTTAAGAGAACGTCCAAACCTGCAAATGCCTAAAAAAGACATAATCCAATGACTGGAAAATACAGAGGATCAAATGGACTGTCATAAAAACTACAATTTTGAAGCCATTTGTTCAGAAGGTATTTTTATTCAGGTTAATCTTGCTATTTCTTTCTCTTTATGGGTTTGTATTGATCTAATAATCTGTTAAGAAGATTACAAAATGTGCATCTTCAACATTAAAATGTCATTTGGTCTAAATCAGATAATTTCTGGGGAAACGAAGAATGTAAAAGACACTGAGCAAATGTCTGACACCAGTGATAAGGAAGACAATGTCAAAAAACACTATCATAAAAGTATCCAAGTGTTGTGTTCAGTTTCATAGGTCAAATGATATTCCAGAAATTCCAATATGAAAATAGTTCCATAAAAACAGAAACAGTTTGAGACCAGACACAAGATATCTGTACCAGAATATATTGTTGCCAATGTTGTACCAAACATGTGATACTCCAGAAGTCCCTCGAATATCAGAAAAAATAACTGCAAATCATCTTACACTCATTGTCTTAGAGTGTATAGCATTTCTACACTTACAAAAGTCAAATCTGGAATGAGGATACATCTGAGGATGTCTGTCATTTACGAGGACAACTTGATCTTGTTCATGTTTAATGCTGCATTCATGTGGCAATGGTCTGTATATAAGTAAGTCTGGCTGGACAATCCAGTGGTCAACACCATGAGCATCAATATATGCAACTGAAAAACAGTGGTCAACAGAGCCAGCAAGCCTGACCTCCTGACTTCCTTACTGGTGGCTGAACACCAATTCTAACATAGATAGCTATGAGTTTACACTGTCCAGACCACAGTACAAGATGTGCAGATGGTTCTCATATAGGACCACATTATGGAAATATCTGAAATGAGGTATTGACATAATTTGTTGCTTACAGCCTCAGCAATCATTCTGCTATGGTAGCCTGTAAATAATCATGTCTGATCCTCTAAAACCAGTGACTGATATTCCAAGCACTGTTTCTGCACCATGGTGTAAGGAACTTTGCCCACGGGACCTTTGCCAAAAGGAAATTTGACCCCCAGTAAGTCTGCCCATCATAATATTTACAAGTAATTATAAAAAGTTATAATATTATAAGTCAGATCAACAATGCTGATCCACTACTGTGTATGATGTTACAACAGCAATTGGTTGCTGGTGGAATGGAAAGAAATATTGATGACACAGGGATAGTGTTGTCTTACAAAATCGGTTTTGAAAAATCATGGTAATCAGTTTTACTGCTTTTCCTTTCTTTGAAAACAAAGCATACACATGAAGATATATGTGTGATTGGCTTAGAAATACAACACTGATGACTTGATGAGGGGGAAATACCTTTTATAGGTCTTTTATGATGTCAACCTCGGGAAACCACTGAGGATCGCTATTTTGCTGGAGCACCTAGACATATAATCAGGCCAAACTTGGGTGTGAATCCACCATTATAGGTTCCTGGCATGCTTAAGGGAGGCAAACCTTTACTGCAAAGTGTCTGGGTAAGATGGTAAGGGTGTCTTCATGCTAACACTATCTAAATCTATGTTAAAATATGTCAGTTATGATAGCAGCAGGAAGATCTCATGATCCTGACCCTTAACCCCAGAATCCTCTAAAGATATGAGGCAACCTGACAGCATGGCTGGCACATTGCATAACCATGATAAACCAAGAGTGACAGTAATCACTTAATATGTAATTATCAGCATTAGCAGGAAGTATATGATAGTCCCATTGTGAAGCTAATGGAGGGCAATAGGGGCCAGCTGGGCACTGCTGGGACAGACAGTTTGGTAATTAGTGTCCAACAGCTTGATTGGCAGCAGTGTGATGGAACTAGGTCTATAGAAACTCCATGCATATGCATGATATAACAACAGATAAGATGCTAACCGGATATGGTGGTAAGCTTGTTGTGCACTGTTCACTAGAGTTTTGTCTTGTTTAGTGACCTATACAACATTCACAAACATTAATTTGGTGCTTGATGCCGGACAATATTATAGTTACATAGTGTCAGTCAGAAAACAGTTACATCTGCATCTGACAATCAAGTGATTGATGTCAAGATTATGTCTGCACATGTTATTGGTTCCCAATCGCGCAGAATGTAGCTCATGCTGTTGATCATTGGATCATCTGGACTCAGTTATTTACAGACTGCCGCAATATAGCTAGGATATTGCTGAGAGTGGCATAAAGCTAAACTCACTATAAACACATCCAAGTAGGAATATACATGTTGAGGTTCAAAAGAATGAAGTCAATGTGCAAAATTAAAAACCTAAAAACACTGCAGGGAGGTCGCTGGTGTTTGAACTCATGACTACTTTCATTACACTTAAAGTTCAGAAGATTTAAAACTAACATCTTTGTCACCTAAAAATACTGTGAACCATGAAATGTTACTACACTACGTTACACAGACAAGTGTCATTTGACAGGTCTATATGTTATGTAAGTGCCAGTCATATGGTAACATGGTTCACATTGAAATAAAATGTCATGTGACATGGATTATCCCATGAAATTGATGCAAGTGGTATAATTATCATACTTATTCACAGTTTTTCTTGACTGAAAGTAACTGAACTGAGAAAAGAGAAAAATACTTCTCAAGCAGTCATTATTTTGAGCTCCCCATTTGACATATACCACATATATGTCTTATAACAATGTAACACTGAGGAATAAATTTCTTTGGATCAATTGCTAATTGGAAAACGAAATCCTATTAAACATATAGTACAGAAAGCGTAGTGACAGGTTGCTTCTTCTATTGTACACTGGTTATTTGATTACTTTAAACACTTGTCTACACTTCTGCAAATCAGATCATCCAAATTTACATATATCCTTACTAACTCTCAACCAAGACACATTTTACCACAACTTTACCAGCAATCAGATCCCCAGTCTGACAACAAGTGGCCAGCATATTCCCACACCCCATGCTTGCAATAAAATCTCAACCAAATCATGAAACCTATTATTCACATCCTGCTCTTCCCATGATTCCCACCTGAACACTGCCGTCTCTCCAACACCTATAACATCATTCAATCTCTATTCATTTTCCATTACTGAAGGAGTCTAACAGTCACATACAGTTGTAAGGAGAACATGATCTTTGATAATCATGCCTGTTATGACCTTTCTTTCCCTGGCGCTAGTCCAGGTTGAATGACATGGTCTTGGAGAGGCTTTTGTCCCTATGGTCCCTTTGGTGCCAGCTTTATCAGACCATCTTGAAAAGTGCCAAGCTAATATATTCCTTTCTGCAGAAGGTTCAGAGTATCCTTTACTTCATATCTATCAACTTCAACAGGACAGACGGCCAATAATTTAGATTGTCAAGTTGACAGGGTGAAGAATTTAGATGCCTGGGAATGATTTAATCTTTGGTTTTGAAATAATACTTTCTTTGATCTTGGAGTAGAAAACACTCCTTGGAACATTAATTTGGTCCATAGACAGTGTGTACTATGTCACTTAGACCATATGCTTTCTGAGGAAGTTGTCATTCAATTGGAGCAGGCAGCCATAATCATGGCAATCTTTTCAAAATAATTTACAGGGAAGAATAGGAGCAATTCATAACAATAGGACAAGGATTAATTATGTAGATTTTTATATAAGTTTATAACTGATCTGTTAATAATCATTATCATATGATTTTTTAGTAAAGTGAAGTAAGTTCTGTCAGTTATGCATTTAGATCTAACACAAAAATACCTTCATCCTAAAATTATAAGAAAAGTAAGATTTATCAGCTTCTTCATAATAACATCATGTTTCGGGGTGTAAGCTTGCTCCTTAATCTAAAATTACAATCTTGAATCATTAATATTTTAAAAGACTAAAATCGTTATCAACACAAAACTTACCTGCATTGCTTCTGAAAGTCAACAAGAACAATATCAGTCAATGACGCATCACAGATTCAACACAGCTCAATAATACATTCTACCAAAACATAATCAAAGAATACTGAGTCTTTCATATTACAATGGTTGATCTGAAATGTTACGATATGAAAGAATTGCGTGATCTTTAACATCTTTGAGTAGTGTACATCAAAGGAGAAGTCCATCCTATTTCCATTGTTTCTCTCTTCCTGCGATATGGTAGACTTCACAATACAATACTTTTACTAAACAGAAGAAAAAATGATCTTGATTTGTTTTATGTCAAAGGGAGGTCTTTTTCCCATAAGGGGAAATCAGGTGGTGTAGATGGAGTAGTAGTCTGAGCACAATAAGGTGTCAAGATTCACACTGCATAAGTGGCCGTGTTATACATTTCTACTTGGGGTGGAATGGTTACCATGGCATTAGTAGAACCACAGTGCTTTGCCTTCAGTTTGGTATACCTTAATGAAAAAATGAAAAAAAAAAAAAAAATAATTATATAATAATAAAATAATTGTTATTTTAGTTTTCGTACGGTCATTTCTATCTAACCAACACCATTCCAAATATGGATGATTTTGGTTATTCTTTTTTCATTTTATTAACAAAGTAAGGTTTGGCTGTTGTTGAACAGAAATGGTCTGATCGCAGGGACTTCTCCCACAATGTATACCATACTGTGGTACAGTGCACAGTTTAAACAATGAAAAATTTACAAGCAGCAACCTTTAGTCAAATCTTTCGAAATCAAAACATTAATTCCATTACTTAGTGTTCACTGTATGTCTGTGCTTGCCTCAACTCAATAACAGGCCATCATCACATACTAATAAGATACAATAACAACTTGTGGAATTTGCTTTGGGCACAATTAGAGTCAAATCTCGTTAAGTCAATACAGATTAGTTGGTAAGTAAGTGCATCCTTCATGTACATTTATCTGAAACTGAATGATTAGAACCTGGCATGTAGGAAGAACATGCTAAAAGACCATTCCTCTGGAAGCACATCATTGGATTTGTCCTTAACCAGAATCTGAAGTTTTTCTACTACATGTATCATGGCATTCATATTGATGTTTTGATGAATAAATTATTGAGTTTATTTCAAAGAGAATGCGTACATGAAAAAGGGATATTAACGTTTTCTCCAAAGCAGAAGGAGGTGTGATTATTATGTTTCTGATTCATAAACATTATATTGTGGATGTACATCAACCCATGACAGGGACAAAACAGCATGAAATAACACTGAAATAGTGTGATTGACGAGTTATGAATGAACAGTGCATGAATAATTGGCCTTTGATATAAGATCACTGGTCCCAACAATATGGAAGTTCTGATCAGTCCACTGAAATTACTGATTGACAAGTTAAAGAACCCCTGACATTTTTCATATGGTCACAGTTAATCTGCCATGGTGTACAGACTGACCATCTTTTCATAAGTGTCTTTCAGGCTTCATGAGGTGCATATTTATGCACTCTTCCGAAGCTCCATACATTGCATCAGTGCTGAAGGCCCAAATGATTGTTGTATAATGATTGAAAATAATCTCAGAGTGTCCTGCCTTGATTGTGCTTTTTGTTACACAAGAAAATGTTGCTTCTGAATGGAACAAGATATCTGACATATGATGAAATTACATCATATGATTGTGACTCTTCCAGGTTCACTCTGCATGATCTTTATCGTTGACAGATTCAGCATGACGTTGCTGGATTATTGCTAAAAGTGGCATACTCACTCACTTGATTACTGTTATAGAGCTTTTTTGACCACTTTGTCTACTAAGCAGCTAGCATGGGTGGGCGGAGAACTGTTCAGTGGAACCCTTGGATATGAACATGCATTTAAGAGATTTCCGGATAGCTGGAAGAAGCTCTTTACAAATGCAGCACAGGAGCTGAGAAACCCAACATAACTGCTGCACACAATTTACGGACAGAATCCCAACACAACTGCTCCACACAAGGTGCTGACAGAATCCCAATGTTACTGCTGCACACAAAAAACTGACAGAATCCCAACATAACTGCTGCACACATGGTGCTGGAAGAATCCCTACATAGATGCTACACAGATATGTGGTGCACAGAGGCTGCCTCACAGAGGTATATCTGTTCTCTGATTCAGATTCAGATGCACCAGCAGTAATAACAAAAGACATAACATAAGAATCAGACTACGCTCTAAACCCTGGTATCATAAGAATCAGAATATGCTCTAAACCCTGGTATCATAAGAATCAGACTACGCTCTAAACCCTGGTATCATAAGAATCAGAATATGCTCTAAACCCTGGGAACGGAAGAATCAGACTACGCTCTAAACCCTGGTAACATAAGAATCAGAATTCACTCTAAACCCTGGTGACATAAGAATCAGAATTCACTCTAAACCCTGGTGACATAAGAATCAGAATTCGATCTAAACCCTGGTCACAAAAGAATCAGACCACGCTCTAAACCCTGCTAACATACGAATCAGAATTCGCTCTAAACCCTGTCTCAGTGCTTCCACCAACCTTGCTAGCCCAATGAAACTTGTTTTGTGTGAAAGCTGTCTCAGTGGACGTCTGTGAATATCATTTCTGTGGATGTTACTTCTAAAGCTAAACTTCAACGCTGTTTCCATTTACTGGTAATTAACAGTTAATGATCGGTAAAATAGAACTAGGAGGGGACTTTGAGATGCTATCAGTTGCTGGGTCTGACATAAATATCGCTTAAATAAGCATTTTTATTAAATACTGAACAGTAACAAAACATTATGGCAGATATATTTCAACATTTAACACCAAAAACATCAGATTTATGATGTGTTGTGTGTTTCTCATACAAAGTGTTGGCTGTTCTGCTTTTATGTATTTATCACTATATAATGGACAGAAATGCTCACTGTCAACAACTGCATAAGAAAATAATGACACATTTTTATATAGCATACATCAAGGGTACAACAAGGGCATATTTACTTCTTCATTAATTAAAATTGGTATAATTACAATGTTTCTCATCTGGACATGTAGAAAAAAGTTTACTTAACAAGAGTTGCACTCAGCAATGATAGTTAAAGGATTTCTGCATGAATGCCAAGGGAAATCTCTGAAATCTGATTTGAACAAATAGGCTGAGAAGACATGACAGTGTCACAACTTGAGGAATGTTTACCACATTACAGACAGAAATATGGAACTGGTGAGAATTTAAGAGTTAGGATAAAAGTGAGGTCAAAATCAGCATTTGGAAGTATCAAAAACGCATTTATGCATTCCAGAAAATGTAACAATCACTGTTTTCCTTACATGTTAAACAAAAACTGCTAGAGTAATGGACATAACATTTCATCTGCTAAGTATATAGCTGCTGTCATGGGAATTTGAAAATCAATTTAGAATTTCTTGAAGAAATTTGAAGAGGTCATCATTGGTAGAAACATGAATGTGAAGTTTCTGAATGATTGGGTCAGTGGTATCAGTTGGCAAAAATGCATGATAGAGAGGCAGGTCATGACATTAGCCTGGCTGACCTTCATTGACCTGAAACTACTACACTACTACCATGTAAGACATCTATTGTAATATTTGAACAAAACTAATGCTTAGTCTTTGAACTTACATATTTTTGATAGAAACAAAAACAAAAACAAAAACAATTTCAACAGAACAGGAGTTCCTGTGTGATGATGGGAGCTTCATAATCTGAGAAAGTCTAGACTTGATTCATTAAGAGCTTTAGCATTGTGAGGATGGCTTGGCAGTAGGGAAAATAATGTGGTTTAGGAACTGTGAAACAGATTAGGTTTGAACCAATAACATGATTATATTGCAAAAGTCATATGCTCTTGAAGCTTTCTGCAACATAACTTACTTTTCTTTTCATTGTTTGTATAATGACAGAGGCAACATGTTAGATTAAACAGATAGCATGGGAACTCTTGTTGACGCCCCTGATATGTGCTGGGGAATAAGGGAAGTGCCTCAGATAATTGTCAGATAAAAATAATAAATGCTTTATGAATGGACATTCTTGATTCTAGCAAGTGTATGCTTGGATGCCGGGTTGGTACAGATTCAACATCAGGCATTTTCAATGCTTTTCAAGATTCTTGTCATCAAATTTAGGGCAAATCGACATCACAAACAAGGTGTAAACATTCAGTGGTGTGAAATAATGTTATCTTAAGTAACTGATTCAGGATTGTGGTTACATTCCTTCTGTCAAACACTTATAGTTCAAGACGTGACATCTGTGACAATCCTGCTGAGGGAGTAAACAAATTCAATGATTTATTTCACAAAGCTATCACAGGATATTCACACACTGTTGATGCATGTTTATAATTCTTATATCAATCATGCAAAAATGAATTTGTTAGCTAGTGTTTTTCGAGGTATTTTCAAGTTAACATGTCTATTTCAAGCCCTCAAAAGCCAAACCTCCAGCCCTTTATGCACTCTGGGATTAATCAAAGTAAAATATCAGGGTTTAACAGTACTTTCTCATCTTCATATATTTGCTGATTACAGTGACATTAATTGTAACAGTCACCAATGAACATGAAATGTCAGACACAGAGAAAAAGAAGGGACAATTTGTAATGAAGGGACTCCTAAGGACTGCATCGATTCCCTGATCTTTCAGTTCCGTCTACTTGGTCAGAAGATCCTCGCGGTGCCACCAACATATGCTGTGGTATTTGTTTTATCACCTGCTGTTGTGTTTTCTCCCATGGTCTGCATGTTATCACAACATGTTTGTTCTAACTCTATTATAAGGGTGTCACATTCCACCAAAACACAATTGGCCATATCCAGGGATCCAGCAAGCCCACTAACCTTCATTAATAGGCTGGTTCACATTCGTCAAAATACAAAGCTGTTTGGAGATGTGATATCAAACTGCAATATTCTGGTGTTTCGGCATTTGACTTTTCCATCAGTTGAGGGCCATGTTATTCTTTCAAATTACTATGCATGAATATTCCATGCAGTGGATGACCAACTCATATCGGAGAATCATGTGGTTCTTAACTTCTTTTGAGGAGTGTATATCAAATGGAGACCACCACATGCCAATATCATGAAATGTTGGTCCCTTCCATGAACCTTGACGACATCCGCTCTCATCATCTTTCATGCCAGGTGAATTACAAACTAGAAACACTGCTAATAGTTCGAAAACGAATACCCACCTGACATATTGTGTGATCATCAGGTTATCACCAGTCACTCGTACCACATTAAAGGTTAAAGATACAGTAAATGTAAAAACATGTGTAAAGTCTGTGTAACTGTCTGTTACTAACATGCATGGAAATATCACAGTTCATTGATTGATCTATAACAAGGAGAAAATACAAAACTGATTGAAATTACAAAACATTATGATGTCAGTCTCGTGAAATCTTTTCTCAAAAGGTCTCTCCATCAACACACAAAACAGGAGGACAAAGCTGTTTGCATGATAGGAAATATAGAGAATTAATACTTTGTAATGGCGACAACAGTTTCCTCTTATATTGACTAACAGATGAGTGGGCTGGTCTAAATGCGGCCTCAATCTGTTACCATGAACATACAAGCAAGGAAAGAAACAGGCTAAGACTGCAAAAAAATATACAAGCTTAAGTTTACAGCATTTCTGAGCCATCTGAGGCTGAAGGAAGTATTTTAATAAGCTGAGTGGGTTTTGACAGGTGTGTTAAGTCCGGGGATCATGTTGATGAAACAGGCTGCCTACCTGTCAGGTAGCACAACTGTGTTAGTGGTGCTTTAAAGGTGGACTATATTCAGTATAAAATATCCCACACATGATGGTGTTGGTATATTACTGAAAGAACAATTTCCCTTTGGAAGTATATAAAAAAGACAGATAGCATGTAGCATGCATTAAGAATGATCATTTTTGTGATTTTCTGTTAATTTTGTTTAGGAGTGAGTTGGTTAGTGAGCTGGGTTTGATGTGATTTGAAAACTGTATAAGTTAATCAAAGTGAGCATGCTTTATGTGAGAGCAAAGCCTGAATTGATTCAAATATTTACCACTTTAGTAAAGCACATGTATTTTGTTGTAAAACATTTGTGTTTGTTAGAAATATTCAAGCTGCGTGGCATCATGCTGTATATTACGGAGTCTAGACCTGAAAATTCATTGATCACTATCATGAGCATCCATCCAAAGTCAGCAAGTCTGACCACTCAATCCAGTCATCTTGAGTAAACTATTGTCCTAGATCCCTGAGCAACAGAATACGCTCTCGATCTTATTATTATGCTTTGGTACTTTCATCATCCTTCCTGAGCAAATATTATTAATTATCATGCATAAAAGATCTGATATCTTTTATATCTTTTTATTTTATCATAAAGAGTTATTAAGAACATATTTAAAATTTAGATTTTCTGAATGTAGTGCAGTTGCTGTTTGATGTGTAGCAGTTTCCCTTTAAACATTCACATCCACAAAGTTTATTTTTGTACTAAACTGGCTCATTAACAGAATAAATGCCTTAAAATCAGCTGAGGTAAGTGTCAAGTCTGTTTGAGATCAGTGCCATCAAAACTTAACCAGCCTGAGCATGTCTGATTGCTATCCGCTGCACTTGTTCTATACTATAAGAGATAGTAGTTGTTTATGTCAGAAACTCCAAATGTAACATTTGCCTTCATTATTTTAAAGTTAACGATGTGTAAAGGAAGCAGATAATGGAGATGTCCGAACTATCTGCAAGGGAAAAAAAAAATCCATTAATTTTAACATGGTTGTCTAATAGATCAATTGCAAAGGTAGCTGGCCAAAGGACAGAGTACACTCTCATCTGATAAGTGTTTAAAATCAGGAAAGAAAAAATAGTTATCATAAATAGTAAAGGTTTGATACAGGTAACATAGTTGTGTTTTCTATTTTAAGTCTGCAGTGTTTTGGTGACTATTTCCAGCCTTATATTGTCTATATACTGTTGATACTATTGTGGCCAAATCTAACTTTGAAGTGATCATTTGAATTCGCTTTTCGAACTGCAGTCATCATCAAAAGGTAAAATCAGATGAACTCCCAATGTCCATTTGAACAGTGTGGAAGGGAGAGACAGAGTGAGAGAGAGGAGGAAGAGGAGAGAACATCAGAAATGTGTTTCACACATTGTAGCTGTGTGGGGAATCAAACTTGGGTCTTAAGACTAAGAGTGATGAGCAAATGCTTGAACCATAAAGTTAACCAACTGCCTCTTGGAACAATTGAGGGCATCATAAATTATAAGTATATTTGTTAAAACAAAGAGCAATTCAAAGTCTTCAACTTGAGGGAGTGAGTTTAGTTTCACACTGCACTCAGCAATATTCCAGCTTTTTGGCTGCAATTGAGTGTGGACCAGACAATCCAGTGATTAACATCATGGGCATTAATCTGGGGAATTGGGAACCGATGACATGTATCAACCAAGTCAACGAGTCTGACCATCCAATCTTGTTAGTCGCATCTTACGACAAACATGGGTTACTTAACATCAATTCTAAGCTGGACCTTCATGGGTCCCTCAATCCAAAGTCTGAGCAAGGGCAAAAAAACGTTTCATTATGTATTTCTAGTACATCTTGGACAAATGTCACTTGGAGCTCCTAGCATAAGCATCTGTGCTGGTCACATGGTACTCTCAACTCAATCTGCACTGTTAATTTGTTTATAGATGCTAACAAGACCATCTTGTTGCCTTCATGGAGATGATGACATTCTGAAAATAGTTAATGGTCAATGCCATATGAAGATATCTTCTTTTAGTTTATGGATTATTTGCTCTAGAAAGCAAAAATTGCCAAAATAAATGTCTACCCATAGGTTTGTTTGTGTAGAACCTTTGTGAAGAAAATTCACAACTGAGAATTGACATCATGTTGAAAGTGAAAATCAGGAACTGATTGATATATGTTGATATGCTGAGAATTTAAATTTAATACGACAGACTTAGGTAACAAGAGCAGTGTTCATAAATGGCAGTTTGCATGGAACCAAGTAGGAAGTTTCCAATATGACAGGGTATTAGCTGAACTGTTTGAGCAGGTAACTAAGAGGCATCTGAGCTATTTGAAAGTAACCACCTGATCGTTCGAAAAGACAACATATTCATAATGCAGTGTATGACCTAACAGTTTAGGTTTAGCTATCTTGCATACCAGAACAGGGATGCTTTGAGTCATGCTGTATGATGGTGGGTGGTGCATCGGTAAGCTATACATCATGTGACACAGGTGAAGTCATGTGTGGCAATACAATCTAACCCTGGACAGTCGTCAACGTTATTGGAATAGGTTTATAACAAGCGCCAGCTTTCATCCCGTACTATACGTTACTCACTGTTACATTCATGACCGCAATGCACCTGTAGGTATGTGTGTGGTAAATACTATCTAACCCCGGATACCAGTTCACAGCCTTTCATCCTTCTATCACAGCAGCTGCTCAAGAGTGTGCAATAGCAGAGATAAGTTGTTATGAGACCCAAGACAAGCTATGCAGGAGATATGTACAACAAGCTCTTTGCCTTTACACCATCACATTCTTGTGGAGACTACAAGATATGCTGATTAGCAGTGACATTGTTTTGTCAGTCACCATTCCTTGACATCAATATGGCAGAAATTGGATAACATAACAGAAAACATTTCTGAAAGGTGTGTCTTTTGCAAGCATTCTTTCTTGTACAACAGCTTCATCTTGTCCTCGTGGAATCAGATGTGTGTACATGGGTAGTCTGCCATGTAAATGCCGAGAAAATATATATCTCATGTCTGTGAAAGTCTAGATGACTTCAGTAGACTGTCATATACGGGATATTAATTCACAACAGACTCCATATTTGCCTTTCTCAGAATCAGTCTTCTGAGGAATACATTGTAATTTTTTTAATACAATTCACCTTGACCTTGTGTTGAGACAATTCATCTTGACATTGTTATGACAACAGAAGCCTCCTGTTCAGTCCACAGCATTCACATATACAAGCATTAGGAACATATACGATTTGAGCGAAGAAGGTGATCTGGATCTTCCTTCATTAAGACCTGATTCACGTGTGTCATGTGTCAGTGAGAGATTAGTTTTACGCCACACTCAGCAGTATTCCAGCTATATGGCAGTGGTCTGTAAACAATAGAGTCTGGACCAGAGACTCCAGTGATCAACAGCATGAGCATGAGCATCAATCTGAGTCAATCAAGTAAGTGAGCCTGACCACCCAATCCCGTTAGCTGCCTCTTACAAGCATAGATGTCCTTTCTGGCAAGCATGGGTTGCTGAAGACCTATTCTACCTCGGATCTCGCGTGTCAGTGAATGAAGTGGGTTTATAACCATTTTGAACAGCATTCCAGTTCTGTTCCAGCTTCATTTGGAGAAAAGCAAGACATACTGCAGGTCACAGATATTGACTTTGGTAAAACCATGAGCACATGTGCACAGTGCAAACACACCAAGAGACCTGCAAGGACCCAACTAGAATTTGAACCAGCATCATATTAAAAGGAACATATGAGGGACATAGTAAGTGTAGAGCAAATGCTGTATATGACAAGGGCACATGTAGGCATGATGAGATCAACAAGACAAATAACTTTTCAACTATCAATTTTCCATATGTGCAGAGCAACACTGCAGCAGCTTCATCCTGTCAAGTGTATGTTTCACAGCTTTTAAGGGATAAAGGAACATGATCCTTCCACCAAGATGTTGAACTACATTATATGACTTTTACACAAACAGTGTCCTGGAAATGTTATAACATTCAATGGCTCAGCTAAGCTCTGAAAAGGCTTTATGATCAATAAATGGAGGAAATTTCTGAATTTGACTCATCAGTCTCAAAATTAATGTACAACACAATCCTATTTTGCCTTGCACCACATCTTCCACAGTTAATGCAGGTAAAGACTTGCATCTGGTGGATACACTGATTTATTTAGTACCCTTGAGTGAGTGAGTGAGTGAGTGAGTGAGTGAGTTTAGTTTTATGCTGCTTTTAGCAGTATCACAGTGGGGAACACCAGATATGAGCATGATGAGTGGCCCCTTTAAAACTAGTCTTTCCCTACACCCTGCCACACAGAAATGAATCATAAGCAGGGGTAACTAACAAGGTCTAGTTCGTGTATTGTAAAATCCATGTCTTATTTTGAATGTGTGTGAGTGATAACAGTGTAGAGGTGATGGCTCATTTTAAGTCCATTTCTGATGTCCCCTGTCATAATATTACTGGAATATTGCAAAAAGCACAGAAAACCATACTCACTCACTCACTCAATAAGCAAATTACTCTTATATAAGCATGTGATACTGTCATTCAAAAGTACAAGTTTATCTTTGAATATCTTGTTGTCAGCCAAGCATCATCACAAAGAAAATATCGTAACAGTCAACAAGTCTGAATGGGTTTAAGTCTTAAGTGAGCTATTTTGAACAAGTAGTTTTCTATACCCATTTTATGACATTTCACATTATCAGCACACAAACTAAATGATACTGACAAAATTGGGACACGTTTTCATCCTTTCTTTCAAGCTGCATCTTATAGTTCTGATTAATTTTCCAGATTTCTCAACACTGAAAAGGTCAAAATAACACAACAAAAAGCAAATGTTATGTTTCCAAAGATGAACACATGGTTTTATTTGACTTACAGCTTTACACTGTCTGTAAGCGTGGACAATTTGTTTTTCTGTCATGCTGTTTGACATTTATGAAGATAAATTGTTGTTGAATGGGCTCCCAATAGCTGAAGTTGGAAACAGGACATGAGAAATAACAAGAAGCAAGTGCCTCCCGCCTGGTAATGTTTCAAGGTAGTAGGAGCGTGCAAGCACATGTCAGGACCTTAATTTTTAGTAAAAGTAATCACTGCTCCATTTCCTAATCGTGCCTGAAAGCATGCCAGAATACATATACAGGTGATGTAATAACAAGTCTCTTGTTGGCACTGCATCAACCAAAACAGGCAGGATGGTGAGGAGGGCAGGTTGGACCCAAACATTACATATTCTGGAGCTGATTTAAAAATATAAAAATCCAGTAAGGCTACCACCAAAAATATATGATACAGTGCCTTTGGGCCCTCGTTTGGTGTGGCTTGTTTGAGCTGGGGTGTAGTGGGTATTATAAAGACATGAAACTTACTGAGTTAACATTCCATGTGGAAAGAGTCACAATATTCCATAAACCATGTATTAGATCAAGATATTTTGTAAGTCAGAGTAACAATACATACTAATACAAATCTAGCAACCTAGGCCAAGATAATATTGATATGTTGGTCCATAATCACCAATTTGGTTGGCCCATCATCGTCACACTTTTAGATTGGTAACAGTTTAAAAATCTTGAAACGTTGCTCTACACAATAAACAAGAAGTTTGTATGATTCTTTGTTGAATATAACAAAATAGTCGAGTACTATGTCTAATATATTTCATGTCTAAATTAAGATTCCTGACATTTGGATGGATGATGGAGGGTTAGAGTTGTAGGTTTCATTTTTGTCACATACATCTAGTATGCTGGTCAAACAATGTTTTATTTCGATATGATGAGTAACAACTATAACTGTGACACATATCTAGTATGCTGGTCAAACAATGTTTTATTTCGATATGATGTGTAACAACTATAACTGTGACACATATCTGGTATGCTGGTCAAACAATGTTTTATTTCGATATGATGAGTAACAACTATAACTGTGACACATATCTAGTATGCTGGTCAAACAATGTTTTATTTCGATATGATGAGTAACAACTATAACTGTGACACATATCTAGTATGCTGGTCAAACAATGTTTTATTTCGATATGATGTGTAACAACTATAACTGTGACACATATCTGGTATGATGATGCTTAGCAATTGCTGGTTGTAAAGAGAGTTGGAAATGAAACAAGATTTATCAAAGTGGTTAAAACTGGCTGCCAAGTGAAAGAAGCCAATTAAATCTTGTACCTGCTCAATTGACTTTCAATACGGTACATGTCAGTTTCATTAACTTAAATGACAATTTGACTTAAACCCAGTATTACACAATACACTCACAAGTTCTTTATTGCAGAACTAATGATGCATACTTATCAACTGAATTATGTCGTCTGCTTATAAATATCAGGTGAAGTTTGGTATTCAATTTGGAGAAAACAACACTGTAAAATTCACAGCATCATAGCTGAGAGACAGGGAAATAGATCCTTTCATTTTTTGCTGTGTAACTATTTTCTGTGTAATGATATTAACTTTCATCAAAATCTTAATACGAAAACAGGCCTAAAAAAGGCTGTGTGCTCACTCATTTAGTCACAATGTTGGACCAATGTTGATCCAACTTTGTGAAATAGATATAAGATCAGTAAATATGGGCCCACCGTTGGAAAAAAGTGTTCAAAGCCACAGTTACCTTTAAGTCATTACATTAACACTAGGCCAATGTTGTCAAACTGTTGGCCAGCCAACCAACTACAGTCAAATCCTGATGAGTCAAATGCCAGCATCTCAAATATTATGCACAACTCAAAGTACCTGTCGTTCCTGACCATTTTTTCTACCCTCATAAAAATACATATGTCTCGAATATATTGACCAGTTGAATTTATTACTTGGTCCCCTGCAATTCCACACATTGGGATTTGACTTCATATACCAATATTGGCCCAACAAACCTCTGCTATCTGGGAGGGATCTTCCAGATTTGCTTGATTTTCTATATATGGTTAGCCGGAAGACTAACGCTCTCTCTGAATATAACAATTTTGATAGAAAGATACAGTTCCTCATAAATTGAAAAGAAACCCAGTGAGAAGAATGAGTGAGTGAGTGAGTGATTGAGTTTAGTTTTACGCCGCACTTAGTAATATTCCAGCTATATGGCGACAGTCTGTAAATAATCGAGTCTGGACTAGACAATCCAGTGATCAACAACATGAGCATCGATCTGCGCAACTGGGAACCAATGACATGTGTCAACCAAGTCAGCTAGTCTAACCACCCGATCCCGTTACTGGCCTCTTACGACAAGCATAGCCACCTTTTATGGCAAGCATGGGTTGCTGAAGGCCTGTTCTACCCCGGGACCTTCACGGGTTCCCAGTGAGAAGAGAGATTCAGAGTCTGAGGAAATCTAAACTTGCTAAATTTAGGGCTTGAACACTGCAGAGAGGGCTGGGCAGAAAGTGAAAATAATGTGGTTCAGGGACTGAGACATACTAGGAGAGAATGGTGCATGCAGGTTTGAGTGTCTCTAGCAAAGTCAGTTGTAAAGTTTTGCTCAACATCTGTCATACCATGTCTTAGATGTTTAACAATGAAAAACAAGAATCAAGGGCAATCAATTCATTTCGGTTCATTTGTCAGAAAGCCTCTCAAAAGATTCTTCTTCCTGAAAACCAATTACAACGGTAAACACAACCATGCATATAGGCAACTGAGGACATTTCAATCCCCGGAGATGTCACAATAAATGCATGATAATGAAACAGTCATTAAATCAACACAAGCCATTTTCTCATCCAAACAGGTTCACCTGACGTTGTGAGGGCAACAGACAGCAACAACTTATGCAAGTATGACAGTGGACAGTCAGCACAGAATGTTATGAAGGTGTATTTAGATGGAGGTAACGGTTTGCTGGCTACCTGAGCTTTTGGAACTGGAGATTAAATGCGAGGCAGGTGATGGGTTTGTTTCCCTGCCAAGTATTTAATGTCCAAGCAATTTAGATAAGAAAGATAACAGTTGTCAGTTATTTAAGAATCTACATTCAGAGATCTAAGTGAATGTTTATTTTTGCAGGTTACCTACGTAACCTCTGGCCATTTTCCCAGTATTCTAAAATAAATATTTCTGCAGCAAAAGTATGGGTGAGTTCATGCAAACATTCCAACATGATGTCCTTCAAAATAGTTTTAAATATCAGTGACATTCTAAACACATAAACCACAGGATTCACACAAGAAATGTCACCATTTACAACACACACCTGCAGACATTTTGATTGGGATATCAATGTCATCATTAAGCTGTATAATGAATCACATCCAAGTGGGGATTACTTTCATAAGAAATATCAGATCATATCGAAACGTATTAACCCTGTCTGTATCACTGAAGGGCTTATTGTCAGCAGAGGTACTAAAGATATGTATGTATCCCAGGTAGGTTTCTGTACACAGTACCTGACACACAATCAAAATCCAGAAACGTACCCGGTTTCCAAAATGGCAGGTAAGTCCATATTCTGCGACCCAGAATGGAAATGGTATGTATTTGTTCATGTTCAGCTGACTGCAAGCGGTATTGTGCATGAATCAAGATGCAGTTCTGAAAAACGTCACAATGGACTCAACCTTGGGTTTGTTTCTGTATACCTGTATACACATTTGTAGTACCTGTGCCAATAATGATCAATTGAGCCAAATTAAAGAGAAACCAGTCTTGAAGATTCAGAGATTCCAATGGATGTATATAGCAAAAAGAGGTGAAAATCTGTACTGACACCAGGTGTCAATGGAAAAAGTAACTATATGCTGCCCTACTGATAGTTCCCAAATAGTCAATTTGCTTAAAACATAGTACATGTTTGTTACCTGGCAAAGTACAACAGTACTCCACTATGCAATAGCTGCAGACAGTTCACTGTCACTTATTTTATAACACCATCAGATACAAATGTTGTTCCATCTGACAGCTGAGCTGAACTTCTGAAAGGCTTGCAAAAAGGAAAACACTGAATCCAAGTTGATCATGTATTGCATCATTCATGTGATTAGGGCTGAATGTTTCTCCTGACTGACTGCCAGCATGGTGGCATGGATAGAGCTACGATGGTGCAGTGTGATGCATGTCAGTGGAAATATATGTCTAACTGTGAGATGGTGTCTCCCTGTGCTAGCTCTATAAGAGTGAATGAGTGAGTGAAAGAGTGAGTCAGTTTAGTTTTACAAAACTTTTAGCAATATTCCAGCAATATCACGGCGGGGGACACCAGAAAATGGGCTTCACAAATCGTGCACATGTAGGGAATTGAACCTGGATCTTCAGCATAGATGTGCATGAACTTTGTTAAGTAAGTGTAACAATCTTAAAACAAAATGTTAGGAACAGCTGATGTGATGGTACCATTGCTGCACAAGCCAATATCTATTGAAGAAAACCCTGATGAATTCAGAGGCCAAAGTACAATTATAAGAACAAAAGATGACGTGAACTCGGGCATTTCCTTCTCCATCTGTGATACTGTACCTACTGCATCAGTGACAGCTCAAACTGTTTGGTAGTACTGGCTTATGTATGTTCTAATTAAATCTTTCTGGTTTTAACCTTTAAAGTTTGCTTTTTCTTAAAGGTAATTAAAGATACCATGCAACGCAAAACACAATTTTTTTCTGATACCCTTCGGCATGGATTTACAGAAACAAAACATCCACAATACTAATTTAACTTTTAACAAAATAAATAAAATGATGACAAGAACCTGCAAAATCACAGTTCAAATGATTCACTAACTTTCCTCCAGCACTGGAGGAAAAAAGTGGTTACAACAGCTATGCTGCACCCATAGAGCATGCACAGTGATTAGGTTGACCCGGCTTGAACCAGGAAGGTGACTTACAAACACAGCAACTGATGTGTGCAAGGATTATGATGTCAACAAAGACATACCAACTCCTTAGGTTGTCGTCAAATGCTCACAGGTGTCGGGTGATGGGTGTCACCATGCACACATTTCTACCAGACCTCTCAGTTCAGGCTGAATGTGTTGTTTGACAGTTTGAAGTGAGCATTGTGGAAGCCTGTATGTATTAAATTGGGTGGTTCAACACACCTACCTCTCTTCCAAGATAGAAGATGCTATGTAAACGATTGATAACCACAAGGATTTTGCATGACACCACTTGTAACATAACGATTTCTTCCTCAGAAGTGAGGTTGTGGTCTAAGTGAAAATAACACTGTAAATAGTATATTGACACCCACCTTGCTTCCAAGAGTGAAATTATCATGTTATATGTAATGTCACGCAAAATCCCATTGTTTATCAATCAAATACATATTTTACTACAAGCAGAAAGTAGTTTAGATTTTGTAACACTGTGAAAATCCTTAACAGCATTTATCCTCAGATTGATGGATATTCATGACAGCGCGTTGCTATTTTTTTTTTAATCGTGGCGTCACAGTCTAAATTGAGTATGAGAATCAGTTAGATTTGGTTTGTTTTCATCAAGATAAAAGGTCAAAGCTACTTCCTACATGTAATTAAGTATGTTTTTTGAATCATGACAGAAAAGATTTTGCATGACACCGCTTTTAATAGAACAATAAACAGCCATTATGACAAGCAATTTTGACAGAATCGTCATGAAAACAAGTTGTAGAGAGTCAGTGAGTATAGTTTTACACTGTTTTCAGCAATATTCCAGCTACATGGCAGTGGTCTGTAAATAGACGTGACTGGATCAGACAATCTAGTGATCAACAGCATTAGCACCAATCTGCGTAAGTGGGAACCAATGAAAAAAAAGTTGTATCTTGGAAAATAAGCAATGCAGGTGAGAAAGCTAAATGGCAGTAGATTGGGAAAACAAAGCTTTAATTTATCAAAACAGTTGTCACCACTGCAGGTTTAGACACACCTATGAACAAGATAATCTGCTCCAAGAAATACATGAATACTACAGCAACCCACATGGGTACACCTCACATTACCGTCATAGAGGCACACCCATGCCAAGGTTGAAATTTTGTTTGTGGGACAGATTTGTGCACTGTTGTCAAAAAGGTTGATTTAAGGCAATCAAAGGTCAAAATGAGTAGATTTAATGATGGGTTTTCATTTATAATGATGTGAATAAATGATTTATGTATCTGTACACTAGAGTATTCTGTACAAAATAAGTTAGGGGTATTGGTATCTTTATGACTAATATTTTATCAGTGAGTGAGTGAGTGAGTGGGTTTAGTTTTACGTCGCACTTAGCAATATTCTAGCTATATGGCGACGGTCTGAAAATAACTGAGTCTGGACCAGACAATCCAGTGATCAACAACATGAGCATCGATCTGCGCAATGGGGAACCGATGACATGTGTCAACCAAGTCAGCTAGTCTGACCACCCGATCCCGTTAGTCGCCTCTTACGACAAGCATAGTCACCTTTTATGGCAAGCATGGGTTGCTGAAGGCCTATTCTACCCTGGGACCTTCACGGGTCTTTATCAGTATGTCAATCAATAAATACATCATTATTCAAAATATATATATATCCCTACCTATTTTGTCCAGTATATATGCGATCTTTCAGGCCGGTATGGGTTGCTGGGGAACCACCTGGAGTACATCAATGTTTAATGAGAAACTGAAAAAGAATATATTGATTAACCCCTGTTGTTATTTTATACATTCCATTTGACATATGATTCAAACATGTTATGCTGTATTTCTCATTACACTTTCTCAGTAAAGCAGACATTCTAGCATTTCAGGTAGGAGCCCCACACAGGATTTGAACCCACACTTTGAGAATGAGGCACCTTTTCACAGCAGCCAATGACCTAGCCCAGTCTGCCACCAAGACTTCCACAAAAATGGTAGTGAGACAACACTAAAAATGAACTCAGTCTGTGACTGTTAATCAGAAGTTACTTGACTTTATTCATACAGCAAAATGTGACTGAACTGCAACAGTGAGATTTATGATGATGAATAACGTTTCTGTCTACAATGTCTGATACCTATCACAATATACCTTATTACATCAATAAAAATGTTTTCTTTAATCAGTTAAATTTCACATTCTGTTCCATTCTATCTTAATGTCATTATATCATGTCATTATATCATAGGAAAATCCAATAACCTGATGACAGCTAGTCACAGTACACATTGATGCAGATGACTTGAAGGACAAACTGAAACTGCACACAATGAAACCAAAATATTGCGCATCAGGTTGAGATTATATTTCTTATCAAATCAGTTGAGACATAATGGATAAGGCAAGTCAAATTAATGCCTTATTTTATGGATATTTAAAGAATTAAAATTACTGTTATGATACAGAAAGTCAGTCATTGCCTTATACTTTTAAAGTCACATTTCAGCTTTACTACCATGTTTTTCTTGTCTTTAGTCAGGTGTGTGAGAAAGCATGGAGGCACAGATTAATGAATAAATAGCTTACTCTCCACCTGTGCACATGCTTCTCAAAAACATCCTCTCTTGTAACAAACAGTAAATTGTGTCAATATTTTAATGATAGTTGGTTTAACAACTTTTTTTATTTTTAAGACAAAAAAATTCTACAAAAACCTCACAGAGTTGGTATAATGTTTTGATTATGATCAGAGTTTAATTTATTTTATTTTGTTGTTATGGGTTCTTTCCATCAGATTGCAATTCATCAGTCCACTTTTGAGCCAAACGGACCAACATGATTTTCAGGAGAGGCTTTTCTGGAGTGAGATGCAGTCTAGTGTGGTGGTAGCTTATCTAGACAGCTGGTATTGGTGACAAAGCCCATTTGTAATCTGGTTCTAACATGTAATGGAAATTCAGTGATGCGTTTGTGGCAGCTAACTATGACAAATATGAGATGTAATTGGCATGTCAATACTGGCCTTTACAAAAAACACTGATTTCCTAAGCACTATCCAATATGGCAGAAAGCGTACTTCATTTGTGTAAGTGTATTTTCAAAAACATTGCAACTAATTCACTGTTCATCAGAAATTATTAGCATTTCAGAATTATCATGAATGGTTAACTGAAAACTTGCTATTAGTGATCATTAATATGCTATTTTTTAAATGTAATACTTCCAGTAATTATCAGATTTTCACATTACAGAATGTACAACAAATAAAGCTATGAATAGAAAATCATCTTGTATCCAAAATGATGACATTTACAATGAAGCATATTTTGAAATGTTATTTTAAGAAGTTAAGTTTTGTCTGAGATAATTGTGGATTGTATGAAGAAAATGGAAATTAGAATTCAAAACTTTTAAGTATATTGGTGTGTGTGATATATTTAGAATTTAATTGGACTTCAAAGTGAGAGTTGAAGAGGAATGACATGCGTGTCCCTGTGGCACCCAAAGGGGTAAGGTATTCAGTCAGATAAATATGTTGTTCACTGGTCCCTCTGGGCCCATGGGTTGATGCACCCTTGATGGCTCTGAGAACATCGAAGATACCTCAACAGAAGCCCCACTTGTGACCAGTGAACACCTCATAATGTAGATCTGAATGGTTAACTGTTTCAGAAATTCTGAACTTCCAGTAATAATGTCCCAATATATGTACATGGAACACTCCTGCCACCAACACAGGTGTGATCTTGCTGTATCTTTACCAAACAGCAGAGACTTTCAAACATGATATTCCTCGACAATAGACCATATCTGTTACAACCATACCTCATCAAAGAAGAAGAGATATTTGCCAGACACACTTATTTCCACTTGGGTTGTGTTTCCACCAATTAAGTGCTTAAGAGATACAGTTTAATATTCCGTTTGATGAGCCTCCACTGATACAGACAGAATTCATGTTTGTCCAATCAGAAGTGATAACCCCTGACCCGACCCCTCACCTCTTTAGGTGAATACCCGACACATCAAACCTTTAGGGTGCCAATAAAGGGACAGATAGGGACCGATAAGCAGAGGTCATCAAGGTAGCACAACAAATTCAAGTAGGGAGTCATGTGCTTTTATGTGAACAAACGTCAGTCTGCCATTTCTGTTGATAACATAGGAAACGACATTGCTATTGTTCTCATAGCATCTTTAACATTTTAAAATAATTTATAAACCAGAAGGTGCACATTCATCAGACCACTACTTTGAACCATCTTTTTATTGTCTATGATGACCATTCTAAATTGGTAACAGATCAAAAGGGTTGCATGACAAAATGGTCCGAAAATGGAAAATTCAAAAGTGCCACTAGAAAATCTACATTATCATAAATTAATGTGGACAAGATCTTGTTATTTAATACAATGCAATATAACCAAAAAATCAGTGTTATGCAACTTCTACTTACTTCATGAGCAGATTATATGTTAATGTAACTTAGATCTGATCCGTACTGTATCCTACAATTTCAGTGCAAGTTACCCCAGACTCAGACCCCTCTGAAGGTTCACACCACTGCACACTAGATCTGCCTCAACTGAACATAAAGAAATGAGACTTATTACCTTGACTCGTACCCAATTAGATGTGATGAGATTGATGGAACTTACACATGTCCCGTACTGTACCATCATCACAGGTGAGTGTTATCACCACTGTTCACACCTCTCCTACTTGCCTCATTAAGAGCACGCTCTCTAGATACGAAATGACACTGAGATGCATTATTTATCTTTACTCTCTACATTTACTGACAACTTTATAGCCTGTTTTTAATTCAGAAAATTGAAAGACCTCCAGCATGTTGAAAAGCAAAACTTTCCAAATTGATAGAATCAATAAAAACAGACAAGCTGTATCATTCAAAATCACAGACTGTGAAGCAGAAACTGTTCGGGGTAATCCGATATTGTGGCTATAACATGTCCTTACTTTCTAATGTTTAGACAGACAAAATAAAACATGGCCATTCGTTGCTTGTAACATTTCCTGCAGTAATGGTGCTGTGACAGTGATGCTTGCCCTGTTGAAGCAGCAGGAAGGCGGAAGGTAGTGTGTGAGGAAGTGTTTGGGTTAGTGAACACTGGTTCTCAGTCAAAGCTTGTCTGTCTGACAGTTCCTGAACCACAGTATTTTCCCTGACTTCAAGCCCTCTCTGCAGTGCTAAAACCTGAAATGAAGGTCTAGATTCCGTCAGGTTCTGAATCTCTGGTCTCCCTGTGTCTCCTTTTCAGTTTATATGGGTTAGTTTGTTATCATCAAAATTATAAATATATATATTGATATATACATTTTGAGAGACTAAGCATCAAAGTCAAAGCCAGCAGGATCACAGACACATCACAACAGATGGTACAGACATCAGATCTGGACAAACCTTTGGTTGATAGTGTGATCAACAATATTCAAACTAGGGCAAGTTGATATAAAAGACCTTGAACGGAAGGGAAAATTACCGAAGTCAAAATGCAGGGGTTTTGACTCATGCCATCCTCTTATATGTACTTTATGGACATAATGTTTTCTATTCAACCAATCATTTTTTTGTCATCCTCTTGTTCTTGCAGGTAGACGTGCCTCTAATTAAAGAGTTTGCTTGTCACACTGAAGACCTGGGTTCGATTCCCCACATGGGAGCAATGTGTGACATTCATTTTGGATATTCCTGGAATATTGGTGAAAGCAATGTAAAACTTAGCTCACTCACTCATGCAGGTGCTTTTAAGCTAGGAGTTCACTGGTCATTCCAATAATGTATCTTACACACTTACACAAAGAAAAGAAGCTTAGGTCATTGGGCAAAATAATGGTTGACATAGAATTGAAGTTGAAAATCACTTGAATCTGTTGATTGTGAAACAACAAACGAGCACCTCCTTCGGTGCTCACTAATTTCACTTCTAGCACTAGGTTCTAGTGATTTCTTCTTTACATAATTAATACAGTAAATGTCTCGTGTGAATAAGTCAAGGCAGCTTGTTCAGGAAGGAATGCTATGTGAAAACCAGGAAGCCATACATATGTCTGCTTTATGATCAGCTAAAACAACAGTATCTTGACCTTACTTGAAATATCCAGGAAACATAAGAAACTGATATGCGGAGAAGATGCCATTCAAAGACACAGCTCAGTCTTGTAACACCTATACATAAATCAACTGTCACAGTACTTGAGTTGGAATGATTCAGATATGACAGGATCTGCTGGTTATGGAGACATGCCAAGCCTAATTTAGCCCGGTCAGTATTTTGGCCCAAAACTGATGGACAAATTAGTATTTTTAGCCAAAGTTAGTTTCAACTTTTCCAAAGAATTTTCATATTATAAAGATTTTATAAGAACTTGTTATTAACATTGTACTCACCTAAGTCAGTAGTATGTATCCACATATAGCAAGATACTGAATGAAATGTGGTTGAAATCTACTGCATATGGTATGCATGCTATTTGATAATTTACTTAAATGAATACAAAGTGAGTGAGTGAGTTTAGTTATACGCTGCACTCAGCAATATCACAGCTATATGGCAGCGGTCTGTAAATAATCGAGTCTGGACCAGACAATCCAGTGATCAACAACATGAGCATTTATCTGTGCAATTGGGAACCGATGACATGTGCCAACCAAGTAAGCAAACCTGACCACCCGA
This sequence comes from Haliotis asinina, assembly GCF_037392515.1. Classification (NCBI taxonomy): domain Eukaryota; kingdom Metazoa; phylum Mollusca; class Gastropoda; order Lepetellida; family Haliotidae; genus Haliotis; species Haliotis asinina. Next base: position 8,617,826 of record NC_090287.1, read on the forward strand.
TCCCGTTAGTTGCCTCTTACGACAAATGACAAGCACAGTCACCTTTTATAGCAAGCATGGGTTGCTGAAGGCCTATTCTACCCCGGGACCTTCATGGGTTAAATGAATACAAAAAAAAAAATTGCAAGAGATGGCATCTCTTGTTTTGGGTAGGAATCACAATTCAACAAACTCATGGTTGATGGTTTGTCTGCTCCACACTAGGGTTTAATTGAAGTGATGAATGTCTGCAACTTGCAGCATTCTACGCTTTCTTCTCACATTAAACAGACATGTTGACATGGTTGAGGCAACCATGAAGCAAAGGTTACTGGGGGCATCATTTCACTGGTCTGTCCTCCAGCTGACTTAGTTTTATGCCCTGTTCAAAATTAAAATAAATAAAACAAAAATACTTTCACCTTAATTTGACCATCCTAGTGGAATAGGTAAGTAAATGTCTAACATTTTAGAACTATTATTGTTTTAAGGTGAACAATCAACTTCGTGCTCAGAAATGGACAGGGCCAGGTTGATAATGAAGTTATGTCCATCTGTTATGCCCAGATTCTAATGGCCAAGCCAGTGATAATGGTGTGACATAACTATTATTCCAGGAAATAGATCAATTGTGTACTTGCCAATTTACTCTCAGCTCCTTGTGATATTAACCGTATAACTCACTCACTGCTTCGTGTTTGTGTTTAACACCACACTTAACAATATTCCAGCTTTATGGCAGGACCTATGAAGGCGTGTGTAAATAACAAAGTCTGGACCAGACAATCCAGAGATCAACTGGATGAGCATGGGTTACGATGAAATGTGTCAACTAGTTCTGCAAGTGTATCTACCAGATCACCTTTTACCTCAAGCATAGATTGCTGAAGATCAATGCTAACAGAGATCTTTGCTGGTCACTGCTTGGTGAACAAATCCATTGTTCTAGAACTGCACATGCTTCAGTGTTGGGCAGGACTCTTTAGAAACCTTTAGAAATGTGGTCACAGATTAAACATCTGTGTGAGACCAAGTCTGCTTAACTTCACATATTTATGACCTGTGTGATGAACACATGACCATAACAGATAAGGGTGGCAGATATCTTCTTCAAACCGGCCAAGTGTAATCAGTCCATTTTAACATACTGCAGCTAGTACAAAGATCATTCATGTAAGGAGTTCCTGGTTCCCATGTGTTCTTGTGGGTATGATGGTGGGTTGGTGTGGGTATACCTCTGTATTGCATCCATGTTACAGCCTTCACAGTGTTGCATCCATGTTACAGATGATCTTCGTATTACATGCATGTTACAGCCTACCCTGTATTGCATCCATGTTACAGCCTAACCCTGTATTGCATTCATGTTACAGCCTATTCCTGGATTGCCTGTTTGCTGCAGCCGACCCCTGTATTGTACCCATGTTACAGCCTTCACAGTGTTGCATCCATGTTACAGATGACCTTTGTATTACATCCATGTTACAGCCTAACCCTATATTGCATCTGTTACATCATAACCCTGTATTGTATCCATGTTACAGCATACCCCTGTATTGTACCTATGCTACAGCCTACCCCTGTACTGCATACATGTTACAGCCTTCACAGTGTTGCATCGATGTTACTGCCTACCCATATATTGCATCTGTATTACTGTCTACACTGTATTTTATCCATGTTACAGCCTACCCATATATTGCATCTGTATTACTGTCTACACCTGTATTTTATCCATGTTACAGCCTACCCATATATTGCATCTGTATTACTGTCTACTCCTGTATTTTATCCATGTTACAGCCTAACCCTGTACTGCATCCATGTTACTGCCTACCCATATATTGCATCTGTATTACTGTCTACTCCTGTATTGTATCCATGCTTCAGCCTAACCCTGTACTGCATCCATGTTACTGCCTACCATTATATTGCATCTATAATACTGTCTACTCCTGTATTGTATCCACGTTACAGCATACTCCCCAACAGCCTATAGACAAACCTGCTTTGTGTTGTATATCTACAACGTCCAACATACACGTCATCGTTACCTGCAAGCTGCCAATACAGTGTCCAGCAGCCAGATTAATTTTATTCAGGCAATCATGTGGTACTGAGAATTGTTGCTTGCTGTTAGGGAAGAGGATAACAAACATGAAAGGAAGCATTTAATCTGCTGATGAAAGTTGTGTGTGTCTTAGGAATACTTCCTCATCAAAAACCTGTTATCCCAACCAATTTGAGGATTATATCTGTAATGAGATTAAAGTAGTGGACTTTGGCAACACTTAAATAGAAACTGTCACTCAAAAGACAGACACTGACATTGGTTCAAAATGGAGGAGAGAGAGAGAGGAGAGAGAGAGAGAGAGAGAGAGAGAGAGAGAGAGAGAGAGAGAGAGAGAGAGAGGAGAGAGAGAGAGAGAGAGAGAAGAGAGAGAGAGAGAGAGAGAGAGAGAGAGAGAGAGAGAGAGAGAGAGAGAGAGAGAGAGAGAGAGAGAGAGAGAAAAGGTTGGTTTCCAGATTTATCTCTGGACAGCAAATTGCAGCACCTCTGGGCAATCCCTAAGAATCTAATGACACTAATAAATGTTTCACTTCTATTTTACAATCAAAGACCCCTCAAATTCTTGTTATAATGTTGTCATTCCAAAATTCATAATACATTTGCACTTTTTAGGTGTTTATTAATACCTGAGCCAAATGCCCATGAGAAAGAAAGAACACGATTTTTCATATCACCACTCTTTTGGATTAACACGATAACATCTCCCTCCTAAAAATGGTTTTAGTTCTTTTAATACCATTTTTAGTTTTATCAAGGAATGGACGTAGATGACTCAGCCAAATTCATAACCTTTTTACCTCCCTAAGGAGATTTGCTTCTCATGGTATTAGGCTTTGAGTTTCTGTCATAATTGTTAACTTGGCAGTTTTTGTTAAAGAATGATCAAGCTAAAGATTCTATTATGTGATGGGTTTGTACCATTCAAGTCTTCTCTCTTACAGGCATGTCCTAAGGCATCTGTGACAAAAACTCCAATGACATTGTTTCTCGGAACTACAGCATATGCAGCTTCTCACTGACTGCAGCAGCAGGCAGCACGTGCAAAACTGTTGACGCCATGTCAACAAACACACAACCTTCAACAACCGCATTCAGAAAATTCTTCAAAGCATGTCTGGGAGATATACACTCTAATTGCAGCATGTAGACTTAAAAAACAAACAGCTAACACATTCAGATTCAAGACAAGTCTTTACCTATCTCCCCAGTTGAACATCACAAGTTCTACAGAGGAAGGCAAGGATTAACAAGTAAAACATTACAACAGAAGTTACTTTCAGCAAGGATTTCTCATGTTCTAAAAAAACATCTTCTAAAACCTACATAAACAGACTCCATGAAGTAATCAAACCAGAAGACTTTCCTGACATATTTCCAAGATGGCGATCGTTTTTCACCAGTGGTACGGTATAAAACCACACTGAATTTCTAAAAAGGTGTGTTTTAACATGAGAAACTATTATGTTACTAGGTTTTTCAACCAATGTATCAGGCAGTGATATTTTGAGTGGGTGGTCCCCACGTACACAAAAGAAACATGGCAACATTTTTCCTCTCTAGCATCATATCCTACCTAAGCAATTCCTACCTGCGACCATGAACATTATGTTTTCAAGAACATCTGATGTAAAATCTTACACTGCATGTAAAAAATACCATTGTACATCTTGAAGACAACTGTCACAACTAAACACATTATTTCATGATATTCTAACAGGCAGAATGACTTTAGGTTGATGTTTATGAAAAGTGGTGAGTGCAAGATGCAATGTTAATCTGGGTCAAGAACCCACACTAGAAGATCTTGGCAGCTGGAACATTATCTTGTCCAGGTCAGAGAAATTATATGTTCTGTAATACTGGTCAGAAGTTGAGGTAGGTTCTGTGATACTGGCCAAAGGTTGAGGGAGGTTCTGTGATACTGGCCAAAGGTTGAGGGAGGTTCTGTGATACTGGTCAGAAGTTGAGGGAGGTTCTGTGATACTGGTCAGAAGTTGAGGGAGGTTCTGTGATACTGGCCAAAGGTTGAGGGAGGTTCTGTGATACTGTTGTTGTAGTACTTGGTGGGTTCGAGGTCTATTATACAGATCAAGGCAGTAAGGATATTTTAGATTTATTATGTAGATGAGAGCCAAAGTAAGCTTCAAGCTCTGTACATGGATCAGGGAAAAAGTGAGGTTCATGTTATAGATCTTGGAAACTACTGTGTGCAAAATAGGGTTCTGAAATCAAATGTGCTGCTTGGAGAAGACAAAGTTCACACCAGTTCTTTGAAGCAGACAAGATTCAACTTGTTTTACTTCATGGCCTCATGTTGAGGGTAATTTAAGTCTGGATGTGCAAGTTTTGATGTCATGAGAAATGAGATATGCCATAAAACCTTAATCTGGGGGATGTTTCCAATCCTCCCGGGGGACTTATCCCATTTCAAACCTGAAGTGATTAAATACCAATCTCAATAACAATAAGAATTTGAAACAATGCATGCAAAGTGAGATTTGTAATTACTTTGCCCATGCCCCTACACACATCAGTTCCCGCTAAGCAGCCATACTTAATGCAATGCTGCAGTTTATGAATTTCTCTGTTTGGGTGGAAGGTAAGTGATCACATTACCTTCTAGGTCTTCATGCGTCTGGAACAGAAGGTATAAAGTCTTATGTTCGTAATGTCATGTTTTCAAGAGTGAAATGTATTGTCTGTTTTAAACATCTTCTCACCAAGAATTAACACCATGAATCCATTTGTGTGAATTTGCCATAAGTAGAAACAAATCCATTTCCATAGTCACAAGGAATCATTGCTGAACACACTACCCATTGTATGCTTACTTCTTTAAGTTTTATTCATCAATCACAGTTAAATAGTGATTACAGGTGTTTGCGGACAGGTGTCCATAACCTGCCCCACTGGTTGCACCTATCACCAACATACACAAAGCAGGTCAGCTGCACTTGTGAACAAACACTGGTACATGTGGTACAGTAAAAAATATTACATCTGACCTTCTTCGCAAGTGCATTACCTATCAAATTGTCATCCATATCTTTTTCACAAACCATTTTGAAAGCTTTCTTAAAGACTATAGTGTTGTAACACCTACCAAACAACTGTAAAAGATTCCTACAGTGCACTTTGGAACATTCAGGGAGACAAGGCCATGTTTCATCATGAGCCTTTCCAAATTATAAATTTAGAAAAATGGCCACATTCATTCAAACTTCACTAACAACATGATAAAGTTTTTCACAAATGATTGTGTAACATATAATCGTGATAAGAAATGAATTCACCATCAGCCTCTTCTAGCTCACACTTCTAGGTCTGAATAATGAAAGTAATATTGTTTAGGTCCATAACCTAATCCCTCCCAGTGGGCTTCGTGAAGCTACCGAGTCATACATGAAGGCTTCATTAAACACAAGAATCTTTGAGAAAATCTTAAATGCCTAAAATAAATCAGAGATGAAAGGATTCTCTAATGCATGTATTTTCATAAGTCTAATGAGGAAGTGGGCATTATCTTTGATAAAAACTCCTCAAACATTGATAAAAATCAGATTTACAGAACTTATCCTTGCTGTACTTTTATAATAAAGAGATCAACTGATGGTTGGAACAAATTTCACTGTTTGTTTCTTTATACAGAGTTTTCAGAAACTGAATGATCTTGAAAGAAAACGTTTACAAAAGTTGTAAACATTTCACAGCTTCTCTGTAACTGTGCATAATACTCCATTACAATGATACAAATGAATAGCCTATTACACATTTCATAATGCAGAGATGACAAATACTTTGATAATTCAACGATGTTTGTACAATATTGACCTGTTAATCTGGACCAGATAATCTATATTTCACACAGAACTGGGGGCAGTTAACCCGGATACCTGGGAAGGGTGGGTGGGTACCTCTCTCACTACCTACACCCATTATGTTCATGCGACTAATTTATAACAATGTTATGGTGTTCTTTCATGATTAATAGGTTGTACTGTCTTCTTATCAATAAAATACTTGGTTAGGGTATTGAAAAAGTTTAGCATCTGCACTGAAGAATATATTGCTATTTCCTGCAAATTTGATGTCAGGAATTAACATAATGGGTATCCGGGTAGGCCAGGGTAGGGTAGGAGTGGGTTCGGTTATAGGGAGTGGGGTATGAGTAGAAAATTTGACCCCGTTCCAGGCCCATCTCACACTTTACACATGGTTGTGACCAATCTGTTACCACATAAATTGTCCCAATAATCCTGAATTTGGTCTCCAGGAATCAGACAGACATAAGTAACTAGTTTGCAATATATACTGGACAAAATAAGTTGGGATATTGATATTTTTATGATTGGTATCTTATCAGTGTGTCAATAAATATATATACATATATACATATATCATTTCAAAATTACTTACATCCCTAACTATTTTTGTCCAGTATATATAGTTAATTGATTCACAGATCACAGAAAGCAGTTGAGCTGAAATTGGGTCCATAGAAGTGTTGGCTGGTTGTGTAAGCCCCTTGATCACAGGACAATGAATGCACATGACTTCAAGAAATGCTTTGTTACTGTGGAAACACATTACAAATTAGTTAGTTAATCCTTGGGTGCAAATTATGCAAGTGGATCAATTGAAATTAAGCGATTTGTTATTGACAAATCAAAAACAACTAGTTGCATGGGTTGGGAGGTCGAGCATGTGTGTGATATCCACACAAAAAAAGACTTTGATGACATCAGACTCTTTATTGAAGATGGGATCAGATTAACAGAAAGTGATTTTACTGCTTCAGAATCCTGCTCGTCACAACAGCTCTCATTTCAACAACAGTCAAAACCTGCTTCATTGTGTCAGCAACATCCAATCAGCTAGAAACTCCAGTGACAGTGAAGACATGGCTTTGATGCATTATGTGACATTTCCCATCTTCTTCAAACCACCAGTGAATAAGTGACAAACATCAAGCACAACATGGTTGAGCTTTAGTTCATTTGGCATCCTGACTAGATTGTTTCAATTATGAAGACCACTAATAAGGGAGGTAACTCTTTCCCCTAGATAATTTCAGCTAACAATTCAGTCAGACTGGCTGAAAAACAATTACCAGATATAAGAGAGAGTGTGAGTGAGTTTGGTTTTCCGTCACTTTTAGCAATATTCTAGCAATATCACGGTGGAGAAAAACCAGAAATGGGCTTCACACAATGTACCCATGAGGGGAATAGAACCCGAGTCTTCAACTTGATGGGCAAACACTTAACCACAAGCTATAGGCCGCCACAGATGTAAGAGAGAATTGATCATATTTCCTCAAGCAAATTATACTGCTTGACAATGACATTTCTATGTGGCAATTACTTTTTATGAAAAAGTGGCAAGTTGCTGACATCTGAGCTTGTTAAACTTATTCCCAAACTCCTGATATTGTTCAGTCATCCAGTCGTATAAGTTTCAGCTCATTTACACCCAGTGAAATTCATTTTGGTGTGCAACTGAGATTAATTAACATACTTTTGATGAGGGAAATAACATTTTGTTGAAGACACTGAGTGATTCCAGACATTTTAATACTTTTGATTTTGGAGGGAATGAAACTGGAAAACTCTGTGCTCCTCCTTTTTATTGTAATTCATGAACAGTATTTAGGAATGACTTGTTTTTCTTTAAAATATACTGAACAGCAAAAGAAAAGCAAGTTTCGAAAAAATTAAATCTCATGAAAGTAAGCATTCACGGTTATGCTTGCGATGTGAAAACTTGATGAAAAAACAACAAACAAACAAAATGTTGCATTTCTTTTGCTGATCAGTGTATGGTCATTTCAGTCACAAGATATTAGACTTTGCAGAGTGGTACCTTTATCAACAATAGATATTGTAATGGCATGCTACCGCTCATTCTGTGAATTCCAAGGAAACACAAAACCAATGATCACTTGCACTTGGCAATCTGTAAAATGTTTTTAAGATATTACAGGAGAGTAACTTCTATATAAACAGATAGTGTATTTTTATTAAGGGTCAAAATGCATACAAATATAATAAACTAATTAGAATTATAAGTCCAAATACAAAGATGTATGCTCACATTGTTATTTTACAGTCTTAACATTTTTTACCACTGGCAGATGAAGTCAAACTTCAAAATGTTTTCATGTTAATCATATTAATGAAGATGGAAATATCAATGAGAAAAAATGTTTCCATCTTTGTTGATCAGTGTATTCATACCACCAATTGTGCTTACAGGTGGTGCAGTAGAGATCACGAACCAGTCAAGAATTCTGGGATATCATCCATGTATGGGAGAAAAACAATGACAAAGACACCAACCAGTCAACGGAAATTGCTGTGGATCAGTGTCCCTTTAATAATATAATCATGAATGTGAAAAAAAGTTATGATCCAAAATATCTATTGGTGCTTTATTAAACAAGGAGATAAGAAAGGATAGGCTGTTCCTTGAGAGAAGTGCCAGTGGTGTTCTATCACTGGTGTTCACAGCTCAGGGAGATAGCAGTGATGTATGCATAATCCCGAAAGGTCACCTGCTCTGGGGTTCTGACTTGGAGGAAGCCCATGCTGTGATACACCACTGATTACATCACTATATCTCGGGGCTGGAAATACAACCAACACCAGAACCAGGTGGAAGTCTTCAAAGCTAGATACCCACAATGCTTGTCAGCTCTCACTAGAATCATACTACATCAGTTGTTTGTTGTGGATGAATGAAGGAAAACACTTAACAAATTGCTACACTTGTGTGCATTATACCAGACCTGGAATGAATGGGTGAAGTACACTCATAAAGCATGTGGTGTTAATGCTTGGGTCATTTTCAAAGAAAAGACCACAGCTATTTTTGACTGTTAATGAAGTTAGCTGTTATACTTGTTGAAGACCAGCACTCATTTACAGGGAAAAAGTCAGGTTAGAGTCAAAATAAGTCATGTCTAGCTCGAACGTAAGGTCAAGGTCATGGTGAGAGACAGGAGTTCATTGAATCCAAAGTAATACTGAAGGGGTCATTGTCAGCACAATGACCCCTTCAGCTAAAGTAACTCTGCATGATTATATATCTGTATACATTGTTTAAGGGTGCTGACTCTCACACTTGTTGAATGAGTAGCAATACATGAAAAGGTCAAGTGTAACATTAATAAAGAATAATTATTAAGTAGTATAGCGCCTTCAATCCAACTTTTGCTGCTCAGTGGCAATGAGTAGCAGGCTTACCTGCTCCTTGTGAATGACACCCGTGAAGGTCCGGGGTAGGACAGGCCTTCAGCAACCCATCCTTGTCATAAAAGGTGACTATGCTTGTCATAAGAGGCAATTAATGGGATCCTGTGGTCAGACTCACTGACTTGGTTGACACATGTCATCAGTTCCCAATTGCGCAGGTTGATGATCATACTGTTGATCACTGGATTGTCTAGTCCAGGCTCGATTATTTACAGACCGCCACCACATAGCTGGAATATTGCTGAGTGTGGTGTAAAACTAAACTCGCTCACTCACTCACTGGACAGACCACTGCCATATAACCGGCATATTGCTGAATGTTGTGTAAAACTAAACTCACTCATTCACTCTTCTACTCACTCACAAACATGCACTGTTTATTCTACTCTCTCTCTCATTATCGACAGCCTGCGACCATATAGCTGGAATAATGCTGAGTGTGGCGCTATTACTTAGTATTACTTGGCATTGGAAAGTGCAGGCCATTGTTCCAATTACACTCTTTCCAGGTAATTTCTAAGAAAATGATCAGATGAATGCCAACATATAATATTTGTGGTCACTTAATGAGTGAGTGAGTGAGTGAGTTTAGTTTTACGTCGCACTTAGCAATATTCCAGATATATGGTGACGGTCTGTAAATAATCGAGTCTGGACCAGACAATCCAGTGATCAACAACATGAGCATCGATCTGCGCAATGGGGAACCGATTACATGTGTCAACCAAGTCAGCTAGTCTGACCACCCGATCCCATTAGTCGCCTCTTACGACAAGCATAGTCACCTTTTATGGCAAGCATGGGTTGCTGAAGGCCTATTCTACCCCGGGACCTTCACGGGTCGTGGTCACTTAATACTTCAGGTAGTCAGGTAGCATATATTCCTTGTTGGTTTTCTTTTTAAAGTTTAAAGAAAACAAAATTCTTAAAACCAACAATCACCAGTGTAACACTCATAACATACATACAATGTTATAACAACAAAGCCTATGCAGACACTGGAGAAAATAAATGTCCATCATAATCAAGAATGACAATTTTTATGGATATGCAAGTTCTCTCCTTCCATGACAGGTGACATTTTAACATAGATTTTGATGCCATTGTCAAGTAAGTGATGACAATGACATTAGAATCTATGTCAAACGGCACCTTTCACAGAATAAATGAACTTGTATATCCCTAAAATTTTGTGATCATTCTTCATCAATTCATCTTTTAAAATGTCCATCAAAGAAGTCAGTCATAATGTTTCAATTGTATTCTACATTTGAGAAAGTTAGAATTATGGGTTCCACAATCCAAGTAATACAACAATACAAAAAACAAACAAAACAAGACAGGTGTGTATTGCCGACTGTAACCCAAAATGGCTCAAATGATTGACTGCCATATGTGGGAAATGTAAGCAGTGGCAGACTCTTCAGTGAAATGCAATGTCTTTGACATCCATGGCACCTGTGTCCCCAAAAGTTTAAAATTATAGGAAATATTGTAGAAAGGATTAGATTACATTCATTGTAATACAATGAAAGATCCTGTTGATTGATGAAAGTCTTTTTCCACAAAGGTTTAGCTTAAAAGGCTACGATAACTCAAACCAGCAAAAAAAAGGGACAAAGAACAAGCCATGGTTCAACTTCAAAAGACCAAAAAATATTTCAACCTTCCAATGCTTACTTTAAGGACAGCTGATTTGTGTAAGAGGAAAAACAGTGGGCCCGACTTTATGTACATTTATATCAGAGAACAAAACATCAAAGTTCAAGTCATGAGAACAACATCTGGAACAATCCTATCGTTGATGGCTTCACATTTTACTATAGCCTTTCACTCTCAGAACATCTGATCCATTACATGCACAGATCTGACAATGTCCACATCTAACACATATATCACATTAAAATAGTAACAATGTCCATCAAGTGTTGCTAAAAATTTCACATTTGTCAGACAACACGCCTCAACAAATCATGATAGAAATAATAAATGCAAATAATATTTTGAGACACACTGTACTTTTACATAGGATTGGCAAGAATGAACACATATCACTTTGTCTTACCTGGTAATCCTTACATGAGAGAGGCTTTATCCTTTGAAAATTCAAGTGAACATGAATTTGCACACAGACTAAACCAACGGGAACATGTTCTCTGTAAGGAAGGGATATAGCAATCCTTGGATCAGGCTAAGAAAAGATAAAGAAGCACGTGGGAGATAGCAAACCTTTTAAAAGTCGTGTGTAGATTTGTGAGATGCTGAGACCAAGAGATACAGCCCAGCATGTATCATGGAGAATCTTGCCTACATCCAGTCATAATGTGATATGCTCGGCTCATCTGCAGTATAATGAACATCATTAACAATTACTTTGAAAAAAGTCATTTCTGCAGCATGTGTATATTGAACAAGTTATATACCAAGCATACTACTTCCTGAGAAGAAAATCCACCCACTTTCCGTGACTCCAATCATCTCATGGTTTTGAACCAGAAAGTTTGGTTCTTATGCTTGAATTCTGGAATATGAAGAAGAGCCTGTTAACAAGCTTTAATGTACCTTGGTAATAAATTCTTGATAATGGGATTTTTTTGCTTGTTTTGGTTTCTGTACATGCTTGTGGAATCATTATAAATGCATCATTTGGTTTTATTGCCACAATCAAGGAGAGAGAGTGCAGAAGACTCAGCCAACTTTTGAAATGTTCATTTGGGATATCAGTTTAGATGAACAGATAAAACATGAGCATGATTATTTTCATGTTTTGTTGTGGGAAATAAATATGATATTTTATCAAACCTACTCATAAAGCCATCTTTATATCCTAAAATGTGCTTTCCATTAAACATTTTGTATTTCAAAATGGAAGAATTTAATTTCAGACTGTTTGTTTTCATTAAGGTTTCTTCAAGGCTCAAACTACAAATCACCAAATTCCAGAAGAGAGTCAAACACTTCAAGATTATCAAGACAAGGAAGTTGGACATAATTTCTCTTCATGTAGTCAAGTGTGGGTTAAAAAAATACAACAAGAAGACACAGTCATCAATATACCCCACATTACCTCCAATTGCAGTCTACGTCACACTTGATGCCATGGAAACTCAAAATATATTTTATCAAGAATACCCAAACTAACAAAAGGCACTAATACACCACCAGATCTATCTATGTGCAAAGTTTGGTGATGAAATATTGAATGGTTTTAAAGTTCTCCTCCAGAAAAGATAAATGTGCATGGACAGACGGAAAGATGGATGGATGGACAGGGTGCATTTTAATACCCCCCTGGCAAAACGCGTTGCAGGGGACAAAAAATGTTACTTACTTCGATGAACCATTAACAACATAATTAACCCATTTCAGACATGAATCAAGATGTAGTTTGATGAAGAGATGAAGATTCCAGTATTTACATAATGACAATTATGCAGGTGCATGTACTTTCGCATGCATGTCTGTACAAGGCTGGAAACACACAGAAACACTCATGACTTTTTATATCTACAAAACAGACCATCAGTGTCATTGTAAACAAGGACCATGAAACTGTGATAAATAAATTGTCAAGTTACATCTCATTAACATGAAACAAGAAGTGTCAAGCAATGATGAATCCAACTATTTCTTGTGCTGATTTTGTCAGAAGTATAAAAAGTGGACGGGAGTAGGTATCTTCAAAACACTGAATCAACTAGCTCTACATTTACAGTGAGTGAGTGAGTGAGTGAGTGAGTGTGGTTTTATGCCGCTTTTCGCAATATTCCAGTAATATCATGGCAGGCCACACCCCATGTGGAGAATCAAACCTGGGTCTTCTGCATGATGAGTGAATGCCTTAACCACTAGGCTACCTTGTGGCTGCTTTACATTTATAGATACATTGTGGTAATACTGACAGACACGTCTAGCTGTTGTACTACCTCAACATCTTGACAAAGTCTGTTATGCTTTTGCCATTATCAGTAAAACAAATGCTTTGTGGAATTGACCCTAAATGTAATCACTGGTGGTCAGTGTAATCACTGATGGTCAGTGTAATCACTGCTGGTCAATGTGAGTGGGTGAGTGACCAGACAATCCAATGATCAACAACATGAGCATTGATCTGCGCAATTGGGAACCGATGACATGAGCCAACCAAGTCAGCTAGCCTGACCACCCGATCCTGTCAGTCGCCTCTTACGACAAGCATAGTCGCCCTTTTATTACAAGCATGGGTTGCTGAAGGCCTATTCTATCATGGGACCTTCATGGGTATGCTGGTCAATGTAATCACTGCTGGTCAATGTAATCACTCTTACAAAAAACACTGCCAGGCCATACCATTTAAAAAAGCTGGGATTCTCCATTTTGGGGTGATATTTTTTGGCTGTATGATTGCAGATGGATTTAGAAGATAATTATTTAACACACAATATGCTATGAATGTCACAAATTGAAGCAAAATTCAATATTTCAGTGATAAAAAAACCTGAAAAACTGAAAGTTGTGTGGTTTTAAACTGAAACATTGACAACATGTAGCATCTGTCATGTCTGGTACACATTTTGGCATGATGGAACATGGAGGGTTGATTAAAATCAAAAACAAATAACCTTGATGAATGACAGACCTGGTACACAAAAGGTGTGACAAAAGAATGAGTGATCAGAATCAGTGTTATAAAACCATGGTCAAAGTGTCTTCACAGAGCTACAGGTGTAACAAATGAGTGGGTTTAGTGATCAACAGCATGAGCATTGATCTGTGCAATTGGGAACTGATGACATGGGTCAACTAAGTCAGCGAGTCTGACCACCCAATCCTGTTAGTCGCCTCAAATGACAAGCATAGTCGCCTTTTACAGAAAGCTTTGGTTGCTGAGGGCCTATTCTACCCCGGACCTTCACGGGTCAGCTACAGGTATAAGAGTAAGTAGACAGACTAATGGTCAACACAGATGGAATCTGCATGGCTCATGTCTGTATTATCACATGACTGAACAATAGTTTCATTACAGCATAACATCATTGGTATCGATGGGGGAGCGCTTGACTAATTGTTGTTGGGCAAATATATTTTTGGAAGAACTAAGATTTGCTTTTGACTTTCTGGACTTTGTGTGCCTGAGACAGAATGAGCTTAAACATGCTATTAACATCAGAGAGAACTATCCAGAGGGTTATGGACTGGGGTAGGATCACAATAACAGAACACCCTCTCATGTTATTCACAGATGTCCTCTAGGCAGTACTAACATCATATCAATTTTTGAGTGAGTGAGTTTGGTTTTACATAACTTTTAGCAATATCCTAGAAACATTCTGGCAGGGAACACCAGAAGTGGGCCTTGTACATTGTACACATGTAGGTCTTCGGCACGACAAGTAAACGCTTTAACCATCTTCATCTTTCAATGAACAAAACAAGAGATGTTTTTATCACTTCCTGAAAAGCACTTCCATGCAAAATGTGGGACACAAACAAAGATGCCATGGTTTAAACGAAGTCAAAATCACGAACTTCACTGTGGTTTCATTCAGAGAGACTATGTCCCAAATTACATCCATTTCTCCATGATTTTTACAGATGTATCTCTGAAAAAATGTATAAAAGTGACACATCAATAAAATGTATCTGTTGGTGTACTAGACAGGTACTAATAGTGGTGTTACGATGACAAAAAATAATCTAAAATCTTTCGAAAGAAAGATTTAAAATAATTATTGATTGTAAAATGCATATTTTCAGTTAATCAGAACTTTACTGTTTCAGTACAACCCACTTGAACGAAATGATATTCACGAACAAACATGTACTCAACAGTGAAAAGCTATGAACATTGTATTCATTTCGTTTTCAACACTATGGTTAATATTACTTTAAGTTGTCTATGAATAAATGTTTTGGGAAGACAATGATTAATTTTAACCAATTTTATTGTTTAATTAACATTCCAGTGTCTTTCTTGCATGCATGCATGCATTTCATTGCATGACTAATAGTTAAAATCAACACAAAAACTAGAAAAACTGTGGAAAATCCCTAAAAATTGGTGATAACATTAAAAATGTATACATTTAGATGATAAATCCGTAAGTGTTCACCACAAGTCCTCCAGTTATCGATAATGGTTTTGGTTTCTCATTTCCAACACAAGGTATCAACAGTGACAGAGATCACTAATGGAAGCTATGATAACATCCATCATAAGCAAGCACTGCTCCCAGTCAGTCCCCTCTTACAAGACATGGGAATCTTAATTCAGTATTTTTGAGATTCGTATGAATTTTCTGGAGGCATAATAATAACTTCACAGTGTGTGCTTGTAAAAAAGTAAACCTGTTAATCTACAACAAAAATAAATATGATTTTTCAGTGGGTTCAGAGTTACCTGGCAAATGTCAGCTTCCAATCGTCGAATCTGTATTACACAAATGGAAGCCTTAATTGTCATGTTGCAACCAGCCAAGGTACTTTACCGATCACAACCAACTTATAACATTTTCAGCCTCAGTTTTAACAAACACTTTAGTGCATCCTTTGATCTCACGTTTTTGATGTCTGTCAAAAAATCTAAACCAAACATGAGCCAGACTGCTTCATCATGATTAAAAAAGAAACAGCTAAGAAACATGAGAATGACAACGGAACGAGTGTTTTAATGATCACTGGTCTCTTCCAATCTGGTCCTGGTTTACATGTTCGATATACGATCACATGAGAATGAAGATGTTTTGCATATGCAGTTCCTCCGGGTGTTCATAAACTTGATGAGAAGGGATCATAAAGAAAAGTTTCCCACATTGTCTACTGGCATATCTCCACTGGGAACATCTGCAGTGGAACCTGTCAGTTTCTTTAGAAGGACAACTGCCTCTTACATCTGTAAATACAATTAATATCTGTATTCATTCAAGCAGTATTATAGTAGTGTTTCATTTCACTGGCAGTGCATCCTGATGCATGGTTTGATTGGCATTTCCACAGTTGCTATGTAACAGTAAATGAGGATATTAAAAGGATCAACAACAATAGCAAAGGATAATAGTTGACTGATATGTAACAGACAAAAGCCAACTTGGCATCAGAGTGTACAAAATATACAGTGCTGATAAGATTAAGTAGAGATGTTCATGCATACCACTGCATTGTTTTGTTTTGATGTATTCGTACTTGTGCCGACTTAATTCACTCTTGCTTGAATACCGTGAAAGGATCGATATACAACATTATAATCTGGTATAGAAGTCATCATCCATTAAATATCCTGAATTAACTGATACTGTCACATACTGTTCTCCACAATGAGTTGAAGACAGGAATACAGTACAGTTATGAAATATTCAGGAATTTATGTGATGCCTTGCTGGGGTAGCAATGATGATCCATAGTCAGGAGTTCAGAGGGATGGGTGATTTGGTGATTTTTCTCATTCTGTTGGAACTGTTCTGTTGCATACAGGACTTCTATGTATCACAGCTCACGTGTTAACACATGTATGGTGATCTAAATGGATGTCTAAAGACATCTACGAGCAGCACATGTTGAGATGGTTTGTTGAACACTCACACACAAGTTCATGGGGGTAAGTTGATCAGGAAATTAAAACTTCATCCAGAGCTTCTCAACACTGATGGGACAAAAAATACCAAACCTGCAACTCAACACAGTTCCTATAAATACATAGACATATAAACAAGCATCACCTTACTAAACTTAATACTAAAGACTTCTTATGGATCAAGATGTGTATAAAGAAGGCGTAGTTTACTTCAGATACATTGGGATGTAAACAACATATGGGGTGATGAACTATAGACAGAGTGTGTGGGATAGATAATAGGGAGGGAGTCAGGGTGAGGTAGTTCAGGCAATGGGTGAGTTGGTGTGGCTGGATCTATTGGGGTATAGTTCAGGGGATTGGCAAGTTAACATGGGTGATCCATGGTGAGCAAGTTCAGGGGATGGGTGAGTTAATATGGGATGAATCAGGGTAGTTCAGAGGATGGGTGAGAAAGTGTAGGATGGATCAGAGTAGTTCAGGGGATGGGTGAGATAGTGTGGGATGGATCAGAGTAGTTCAGGGAATGGGTGAGATGGTGTGGGATGAATCTGGGTAGTTCAGAGGATGGGTGAGTTGGTGTGAGGTGGATTGGGGTAGGTCAGAGAATGGGTGTGTTGGTGTAGGATGGATCCATGGTGAGTAAGTTCAGGGTGAGTTGGTGTGGGGTGGATCCATAGGGGTAGTTCTGGGTATAGGCAAGTTGGTGCTGGGTAGATCCATGGTGAGGAATATCAGGGGATGGGTGAGGCAGTGTGGGATGGATCCATGGTGAGTTTGTTCAGGATATGGGTGAGCTGGTGTGAGGTGGATCCATGGGGATAGTTCAAGGAATGGGTGAGTTGGTGTAGGGTGACACTGGAGTAGTCTTGTCGTTCAAGCATTCGTTCATCATGCCAAAAATAGGTTCAATACTCTACATGGTTAAATGTGTGAAGCCCATTACTGATGTCCCCTGCTGTGATATTGCTGGATTATATCTGAATGCATCATAAAACTACTCACTCACTCACCATCACAGTGGCATGAAAGCAGGTAATGCTACCCGCCCACTTACACAATCTGACTGCCTAGTTTATCATGAACTGTGAAGTATCGTAGTATGTAGACCTTTCTGCATTCAGAAGAACTTCAGACAACTACTTCAGGATATTGTATGATCATGCCCAGAGTTCGCTAAAAATATACCATGACATTACAGCAATGTTTCTACGAATTCAAATGACTGCAAAGAATTTATCACGATGTAAATTTGACTGTACTGTATCCAAATCAGGAACCAACCAATTTTGGGTGTGTTTTTAAAGGTATTCGTTATAGGAAAATAGCACTTGGAATGAAACATGATTTTGAGTTCAGAAGGGTTCTCGTTAGGGCAGTTTCGACTACTACATTGGTTGTTCATAGATGCAGATGTCGTTGCTGGTTCATGTTGGCCCCAAGACAAACTACCATGAGAGAACAACTGCAGCCAACTTTGTTTGGTGATCTCTTCATTACCTGGCCACAGGAAACTAACACAAAATCTGTGAGTTCAGGTTGGCCAACAACACCATTTCCTGCTTAGTGCCAGAGACATGTTAATGTCATCATTAGGATTTTGCAAAGGTATAAGAGGCAAGTTGCAGAAATATTTCAGTTTGTAATTTGATTGGCAGTAACACATGATTTCCCATATATTTCTAATCAAAAACTTTTAAAAACATTTAACTTTTGCAATGTTCATCAACAGAAGATGAGTGGAAAGCAGTAGCTGAAAGTTTCTCAAACAGATGGAACTGTCACAACTGTTTGGGGGCTCTTGATGGCAAGCATGTACTGATAAGAGCACCCAGTGGTTCTGGTTCCACAACTTAAACTACAAGGTTTTCCACAGTGTTGTACTCATGGCCCTTGTGGACAGTAAACACCGCTTCCTGTCTGTGGAAGTAGGTGCAAATGGCAGGCAAGTACATGTGGCCTTCTTGGGAGTGTCTTTGACCTTCTACATCTTCACTCGTAGTATGTAGTATGAAGTATGCGACAAGGTGGTGTGACAGTACTGATGACATCATCATCATTTTGCTTATTTGTGTAACTCAAAGTCATTCCTGCTGTCTCCACCTTGTTCACCCTCGATGTTCAAGGATGGTTTCTCAGGATCGAGCATCTGAGATTCGTATGTATCCTGTGTGAAAGAGAGGGCACCTTTCCCCTTTCCTTTGGGGGGCATCTCCTTATTTTTAACTTTCTTCCTGTCCTGTCTGTTTAGTCCCCTTCACTGTTTTCTTTCTGGGGGGCATTATTTGCAATATTCCCATAAAATACTACCTTTCTACCCAGCATTAATAATATGAAGAGTAATAAATCAAATAATTTTGGCGGTATTTGCTACCACTTAAATGTGCCTACATGACAATCGTCATCAGTTCATTTCAATTCGTGCCCATCGTATTAAGCTGGTGATACTGTCGCAACTAACTTGTTCACTGAACGTGATAAGCTGCTATCACACATGTGACAAGAACATAGTCTGGTCCTGACAATCATAATTCAATCGTATCTGTCGTGTTTAGTAACTTCTTACAAGCAAACTACGATCAGAAGCATGTACACTATGATCAATGCTGAGCACAACTTGAGCATAACATGTGCATCATTCAGTATTCTATAAGTGCAAAAGTTTTCAGCATGTTCAAAACTTTTTCCTATCATAGGACACCTTCGACCTTTCACGAAGTATTGTGATTGCATAAGAAGCTGTACAGGAGTACACTGCTAGTTAATGAAGAACTATGACAAGCTTATACATGATATCCATAATGTGATATATCAAAGCTGACATCATGTAAGTGGGCGGGTAGCATTAGTCGGAACCAAGCAGTTTCTGATGACAGAAACACTTCATTGGTGTCATTCATTTATGCCACATATTGTAACGCACCATGACTAGTCACCTGATGACAAACAGCAGTTACACAGTCCCAATTTTGCCCTGAATTCCTTCACAAGGATGGTTGCTTTTTTGTTGTTTAATGCCAGCAACATTCCTGAAATATGACAGCGATTTGTAAATAACAGTCTGGACCTGACAATCTAGTGATCAACATCATGAGCATCATTCTGATGATGACATGTCAACCAAGTCAGCGAGTCTGACCACCCAATCCTGTTAGACCCCTCTTGAAACCAGCTTGGGTTACTGAAGATCAGTCCTGCCCGGACCTTCATGGGTTTCTTGACTAGGAATGGTAATGTATACACATGCTGGAGGTTTGAATGTATATGACACCAAATGAAAAAGAACAAACTTAGCTATTACATCAAACTAAAGACAACACCACAAGACACACTGCAAACCATACCTTACACAACAGACTCCTAAACACCTGGTGTCACCGATTATAAGGGATCCATACACATAAATGCACGGTGTTTTTGCATGGTATTTCCAACTGAATTTGTTTTAGCAGATAATTCAGACTGGTTAATCTGTGGCATGGATATTTTACATTTATACTCAGTAACACATCTGTTCAGATTTATCACATTATTTTATCCACTCACATGTTTTAGTTCAATTTGAGACAAAAATACATATGAGGTTGAAATAATACACTGCTAAATGAAACCACACGCTCTTTTGAAGGTCATTAGAAACAAAATACAAAAAGCTTTCATTAAAATAAATGCTCTTTCATTACAAAAAGAGATAAAGTAAAGTTTTCCCAGCATGGTGTACAGATCAGAGTCATGGGAGAAACAATATAAGATAGATCCACTCTTGGTACTGACATCCATCAGTTTCGTGAGTTGCTAAAAATGTTTTCCCTTCCACATACATTAATAACTAAATTTACATTCAAGTCCATATACTCATTAAAAATATAAGGTAGAATTACTATTATCTTATGTTTTCATTATTCTATTTATCATATATCTAAAGAGTTTCTATGTTATAGATTGATGTGATACATTCTGTGCCAACCAAGCACACTGTCTGTAATCCTACCCATTTAGCATGCATGATGCTCTTAAATCAATCAGTCTTCAGACCAAAACAAATAGTGGTAATTAATGAATTATTAGATTTTCATCCAATTTGTCTCTAACATGTGAGGAAAGAGACAAAGCATTTGTGTTTATTTTATCTTTCTCAAACAAGCAACTGATCTGTGTACATATACTGTCGATGGCTGAGATGCACATGGAACATGAATGTTTGCTTGTACTGCATACACACGGTGGATTTAATTAAATATAAAAAGAATCAACACACATTCATTTGGAAGTACTTGGAACAAATAATGGATGGGAGACGGAACTTTTTTGTAGTGAGCTAAGTGGAGATGAAAATTTAATGACATGCATACTTGTGAGTCTTTGCTGCATAACTGTATCTTCAGAGGATTAACAATGAATTTAGAAATAACAATAGTAACTATAAACATTTTGTACTCATGGAAGTGAACCAATGTGAAACTTTTATCTGTGGTTAGCCTCTGTCACAGGTCACATGTCAGAAAGACAGGTCACATGTCAGAAAGACTATAAACAGTTCTGGTTAGAATCGATGGAACTCAACCTTTTGAGCTTTACATTTCAATATGACATCTATTTGACAGAACAAATTCTAAACTTTCAAAGTCATGCTGGAGTTTAACAAAAGGAATGAAGAGGTGACAGACAAGGTCATAAAGGGTGAGGGTCCTACACACCCTAAAATGCTGATATAGAGAAAATTGAAACTTTCCAGACATTATCTTATTTTTTATGCCAAAAATGCAAGTGAAACAGATAAGATGAAGAAGAATACCTTACACATGCCTTGTTTTGGATCCATCATATAATAATGCATTCATCAGCAGGCTAAAGTCAACATATAAAAACAGTATCCATTGGGATAAAAAAAATACAGATAAATATTTGAACATTCAAGCAGATAATACTTTTAGTGTTTACACAACAAACGTCATGAGTGGTTGAGCTAGAATTAGCTATCTAGAATACGCAGAAACTTCTAAAATAATTTTAACCTTTATGAATACAATAAAGTCAATGACATTTTACAAGTATGGCCAACTATGGAAGTACAAATCCTGACAATCAAGGGGAGAACATGTTTTACCATACTTCTAGACTGCTTGCAGTTTTTTGTTCTCACTCCCAAATGGTTGAATTTGGACAAAAGATGCAGGAAGTTTTAACTTGCTTCATTCTGTTGCTGTGTGAACTTTGGATTCTGTTCTAACTAAAATACTATCCAACTAATGACAGAAAATTCAGACTACAAGTATCTACCAACAGGCCCTCATGCAAGACTACGCACCCAGTGACCCTTTCCTTATGTTCAAGTGACCATTTTTATAGGTTGAAGAAATTCAGATGTCACAGAGCAATCAATCCTCTCAGCACATTCGTCAAAGGTTGGCCCTCTTTAGTCACATGACAAGCTGGATACAGGCTACCCACAGACCAGGTTCCACTGAACACATTTCACCAATATTCAGTTCAAAGAAATCCTGCATTAAGAATACAAACAAAGCACCTATAGTCCCCATGAATAATTAAGAAAATACAAATGATCGCTGCCTTTGAGCTACACTAATGCACACTGCCACCACATCATGTGAATGTGAATTTATCCAGCCTTCAATATTTCACTTCTGCTCAAAAAGACATAAAGTACAAAAATGGCAAGTCCACATCCTGTCTGCTGTTGACATTTAATAAATATGAAATTGAAACTAAACACCAGCATTGTATTAACTAATGGACAACATTAACGATGCCATCTGTTTCACATCAAAAATTTGGAAATCCTCTGTCTGAAAGAATTTCAGAATTTGGATATGTTTCTTCGATTTGCCTAAATATAATCAGAGAAAAATGGAAAGTTCAATTATATTTGCATGACAAGGAAAATAATTGTTGACATAAGTCTCAAAGAGCTGGAGGAAGCATGCCCCTGCTAAGTGTACAGTGAAAATACATTCCTCAATTAGATGACATGTTCATGGTGGCTTACTCCTCTATGTCTCGCCCACTTAGCCTGGCTATTAAAAGTTGGGCCCATCTTGAACCCCCTTGGGGTTTTTTTCATCAGTGAGAAAGGCCTATTTATGGCTGCACTCGGGTCTGGCCTCCATCATGAAAGGTTCTCTGAGGCTGTTATCAAAATATACAGACCGCATGTGAAGAGACGGGATACATACAGTACAAGGTAGTTTCATAAGTTAATGCTGCATCTACATCTAATAACCATTTGACAGTCATCCTTTATACTTTGTTCAAGCAAAACTTTGACATTCTTCAAATAAAAATATCTTCAGATATTGTTACTTAGTAAATATGAGACACAGCTCCTCTTTGACAAAGAGTTTACTTCCAGAAATATTTGATGAAATTGCTTTCTTTTGTTTGTAAGTTAAAAACACAGTAAACAAGAGACATCGGGACATAACCACCTCTAGGCTGTTGCAGAGATTGAGCTGTTTGTGCTCCCACTTTTGGTTGACTGACATTTGATGCTTGAGTGAGTGAGTGAGTGAATATTATTTTGCACCCCCTTTACCATAGTCCAGAAATATTATGGCAGGGGGACACCAAAATGGGCTTCACATTTTGTACCCATCCAAGCATCTAGCATTTTAGCATTAAGTTTCAAAACAAGACAGCACCTACATCAAATTGATCTGGTGGAACATGGGGACAATCCAGTATGTGATAGGACATGTTTGAATGGAAGAAAATGAAATTAATAAGGTTTCTGGTGTTGGAAATGAAAGGATAAGACAATCATGCAGTTGTGTATGACATGCTTGACATCCACCATGTCAAAGCAGGTTATTGGACTTGTTTTAGTTTGACCAAATCCACACACACTGCAACACAAACATACAATCGGAAACATGTGGTATTCATGCATTTGGAAAACTTGAGGATAGGGAAAGAAAATATGTTTTGGACTTCTAATTTTCTTAAATAATGCATTCTTGAAACATTCCAGTCTTCGGTGTGTGCCAGGATGCTCATGACTCAGTTTCATAAAAAATCCTTCGTTTGAATGTGTTTCTATAAAACACATAAAACTGGAAATTAACAAATTAGAATTTTCCTTTTTTTCACTTTCAAGGAATACACATAAATTTTAATTACACCTTCTACAAACTTAAGGAAGTACATCCTTAAGAAGGAATGTCTGCATGCCCATAGCAACTCCTGAAACTTATCTAATTATAAAATCTATGTGGAATATAATTAAATTTTAAGCAGTAAAGCTTTATCAATGGCATCAACATGGAAATCCTAAACCTAAAAATTTAAGTATTTTGCTGAGAGCAATATTGCGGTGGCAGTCTGACCTTTCAACTTTTAATACATCTACAGAGTGGAATATATCGTTCCTTTACACAACTATTTCGAACACCAGAAAAATATGTCACAATTTTAGTTGTTATACTTATAGTAAACCAAGCTTATGTCATTTACTGTTCCCATTTGTTACCTGTGACTATAAAATTTTTTTTTATTAATGTACATGTTGTGAACTGACTTCAATAAAAGAAGCTTTCTTTAGTCTCCTTTCATGTATGGTGTGGCCCAACCAGTTGAATACCTATGTCTTATCATCAGTAGTGCTAGACAGGACATATCTTAAGGATAACAACTTCTTGAATTTATTTCTAATGATGTTTTGGGGCTTGTTCAAGCTCCATCATCAGGTTGACCTGAACAGGAACGAGCTGTTCAGGTCAACCTGATGATTGGGCTAGATCGTACGTCATGAGAAATAAATTCAAGAAGTTGTCATCCATAAGATTTGTACTGTATTACTACACCAACTTCTAAATGCCTTTGCAGAATCACATCAGCATTGCAGTAAATATTTGTGTGATGTTGTTATTGTCAGTTATTTGATGGTGGCATTTAAGTGATTATCCAGGGTGGCACTGATGTATCTGTTGGTGGCATTAAAGTAAATGGCTAAGACATATGTCCATGGTGGCAATGACGTAATTGTTGGTGGCACTGATGTATCTGTTGGTGGCATTAAAGTAAATGGCTAAGACATATGTCCATGGTGGCAATGACGTAATTGTTGGTGTCACTGATGTATCTGTTGGTGGCATTAAAGTAAATGGCTAAGACATATGTCCCTGGTGGCGATGACGTAACTGTTGGTGGTAGCATTGTGGTAATTGTCTGTCATGGCAGTCATGCACTTGATGGGACAATCATTGGTATGGGTGCTCAAGCAAGTTGCATAACAGCAGGCATAACTGTTGGTATCTTGATGTATGATCATGTTTATGTGGCCATGTTGTGCCATTGTTGGCATCTTTGATGTAATTGTTGGTGGGCACATTGGTGTATTGTTGGCACAGAGCATAATTGGTGGTATCTCTAAAGTGATGTTGGTGGACACATTGGTGTATTGTTGACATTGCACATTGTTGTAGGTAGATCTGATGATGTGATTTTGGACACATTGGTGCCTTGTTGGTATTGTGCATTATTGTTGGTATTTCTGATGTCATGTTGGTAGACACACTGGTGTCTTGTTGGCATCTCTGATGATGTCTTTTGGGGACAGGGTTTGTGTAGATGTCAGCATATTCAGCAGTTGTCAATGGTGATGTAACTGGTACATGTGTTTTGAGCAGAAATTGTCTACTATTCAAAAGATCTGGCTACTAACATTGCTATTAATACATTAAAATAAATATCTGGAACAAAACCTTGATTAAATGTACATGGATTAAATCCTCACTTGGATCACATTAATGAATGAGCGAGTGTTGTTGAACACCACTTGGGTACATTTCATACCACATTAATATATTGAAACTGTTTCTCCGCAACCAATACTGATGTTAGGGAATGAATCCGACTTGATGTTATTGATCAGTGGTGCTTTTGTTCATAACAGAGCAAGTAGATATGTAAGGGAGCATATTTCACATGCATCATACAGGATGGTTCCCACAATGTTCATACAGTTAAACATAGCATGTCTGACATCAATGAAGCAATGAGCTTTGATTCCCTGAATTTCAGCCATTGCTCAAACTCTTGTGTCTAGTGGCTGAAACCTAATTTAGTTTGTTGTTTGATGCTGAGCTCAGCAACTTTTCAGGTGAATGACAGCTGCTGGTAAATAAAGGAATCTGCACCAGACAATCCAGTGATTGACTTCACAATTGTTGATCTGTGCAATTGGGATACCACCCAATCCTATATGTTGCTACTTACGATAAGCATGGATTGCTGAAGACCATTTCTAACCTGGATCTTTATAGGTGTAATGACTGAGACTATTTGTCACCAGGTTGTATTGACTTTGCTTGTAAACAAGCAAAGTTAACAGGACATACAGTCACTGGTTATGTTTCTTAACACAAGATTTAACATAAAAGTATATAATTTGTAATCCCGACGAAGATTCAATGTCCTACAACTTTGTCTCCATTTACTGAATACACAGTATTTCATGGATAATTATTTAACCTCACCCCCCGCCCCCAAACCCTTAAGGAAAATATGCTAACCAAAACAGTTCTATATTTTGGTGCATAGAGAAGCAGGATCAGTACACTTGGGTTAGCACTGTTCAGGAACAGGTAAATGGATGTAGGCTGTACTATGTCTCCCAAGTGCAATGCCAAATTGATCAATGAATGACAAGTGTTTTAGTAAAAAGTTGGTGAAGGAATTTACTTGAGCTGATTTTGTATAAAAGTATGTATTTGTATAAAAGTCCAAGCCACAGGGTACATGGGAGTTTATCAGTTTTAGCCAGAAGCATAAGACAAAAGGTGAGCAGCAATATAGCATGAGACAAATAGTGAGATGCAACATGTCATGAGACAAACAGAGCAACACAATATAGCACAAGACAAAGGGTGGGACACAATATAGCACAAGACAAAGGGTGGGACACAATATAGCACAAGACAAAAGGTGGGACACAATATAGCACAAGACAAAGGGTGGGACACAATATAGCACAAGACAAAGGGTGGGACACAATATAGCACAAGACAAAAGGTGGGACACAATATAGCACAAGACAAACAGTGGGAGATAATATAGCTGGAGACAAAGGATGGGAGACAATATAGCACAAGACAATTGATGGGACACAATATAGCATGAGAAAACATAGAAGTGAGGAAACAAAAGAGCACAAGACAAAGGGTGGGAGACAACATAGCTTAAGAATATGGGTGGAGACAACATAGTACAAGACAAAGGGTGGGAGTTGGTGGATGGTGTTGAGTCTGACTACAAGTCAGTTCTCATGATGATTGATTCTTTTGTAGGCGGTTGAATGTGTGGTGCAATTTCAAAACTGAAGTCAGGCCTGCATTCTTAGGCTAAATGTGGACAGAGATGTCACTAAAGTAGATGTTAGTTTGTGTTGTTTTCATGAACATCAGGTGATGCAGGACGACAAGGCTATGACACTATTCCCAAGTTATCAAAATATACCTTTGCTAAAAAAAATTGAAATTTTTAGTGTGATCTCTTGGCAATTTGACTTTTGTTGCAATGGCTGTTATGTGTGACTAACATATACAAATGGCTATTTACTAAAATTCTTTCAAACATTCAATATTTATAAACATATTTGTATTTTCAAAAAATCAGAGTTTTTTACAGACAAATTGGAGAGTGGATTTTCTGTTTGAAAATCGGAGTAACTCCTCCAAAATCAGAGTGGTTGGCATCTCTGTGAATGTTGCTGTTAGTAAATATTTTGAGAAGGTGTGCATGAGATACCCATGTTGAATATAAATCTGCAGTCTGATTGCATCACACAGTTTGGCTGGGTGGGAGAGAGTGAGTGAGTGAGTTTAGTTTTCCACCGACCTCTGCAATATTCCAGCTATATGGTGGCAGTCTGTAAATAATTGCGTCTGAACCAGACAAACCAGAATTTGAAACCATTAACTAGTGTCAACCAACTCAGCGAGCCTGACCACCTGATCCAGATAGTCCCCTCTCATGACAAGCACAGTCACCATTTATGGCAAGCATGCGTTGCTGATGACCTAACCTATCCCCGATCTTCATCAGTCCTGTGTAGAAGAAACACATGTCTGGTTAAATGAAGTTTGATCTTTGGATGCTTTTTATACCTATGCCAATGTAATCGCTTGTTGAAACAAGGTCATGAATGAAAGAAATATCATAAAGCATGATGTTTTCAGCCAGCTACAGAAGAGTTTGATGAGACATTTGGCTCATTCACATGTTATTTAAGACAGTTTCAATAACCTTGACTAAAATGTTTACAGAGTTGTATGTTTATTTAGTCTGTTGGAAGAGTCATGTAACCCAATTTTCCTATCTGTCATGCAAAACATATTTTTCAAATGTTTACTTAGACTTACTTTTGAAATGCAATTCTAAAAGGAATATTTTTGCTCCATTCGACAAGAAA
The DNA here is from genome assembly GCF_037392515.1 of Haliotis asinina. Classification (NCBI taxonomy): domain Eukaryota; kingdom Metazoa; phylum Mollusca; class Gastropoda; order Lepetellida; family Haliotidae; genus Haliotis; species Haliotis asinina. The sequence goes on from NC_090287.1 coordinate 8,646,106, forward strand.
TAGAAAAATATATTTGTTGAGGAGAAAACCAACTGTTCATATGAGACTCCACCGAAATGTCCAACAAACAAAACAGAGATGGGATATTATCTGCTTCCTTGTACGTACCATCTGAGTGGTGAGGAGTCAAGTCGAGCAGAGTGGAGTGGAGTGGAGCAGAGATGATGGATATACATGCATTCATAAGTACCCTCTTCGTAGGAACAAGTCTGAAAAAGCATATTTCATCTTGCAGTTTATGACTAATGGCCCCTAATTAGACTAATGTTTAAGCTGAAGATATAAAAATATGCACATCCCTTTTCATTTATGGCAGTTCTTGAATCTAAAACTGTAACGTAGCCCTACATTACAATCTTCTATTTCCTGGAGCCTGAACGGTACACAAATGAGTCTCCACAAAGTGAACAGCCTAGTGTGATTGTGACTCCAATACTTTGCAGAAAACACACTTGTATTAGGTACAATTTGATTCACTTTTCTGCAAAATGTTATTTCAATATTAATATCTTCTTAAATGATGCTGAAAAATACAGTACCACGTAATGAAACCTGTTTCTTGGTAAACAAACAGAATACCTGAAATCTACCTGGATGTTAATTAAAGCTCCTGAGGTAAGTGTTTTGATAAAGTATCATAGACATATTACTTCCAAAAACCTGACAATGAAGTGAACATCTAATGGTGGTCCATGAAAAGGATTTGACAAATTAAACATAAGGACCTTAACCAAAGCCTGGGCTTCAGGATTTCGAAGTGTGCTTGTTGAAGAGAGAAGGGGTGCTGCTTTCTCGCCGTTGGGTGTACACTCGAGACAAATCATGTTACAGTGTCTATTTATGGCAAGTTCTTAGGTTATCAAAATCACTGATAAACAACCTGTCCTCAGTCAATAAACAAGAATAAATTGCTCTCTATAAATAATAACTTCAATCCTTCCCGGACATTGCTCTTTTCAATTCTTAATCTTGTCTTTTCTTTCTGCCCATTGGTGCCAACTTGGCTGCTGGATGAAGTCATCGGGAATTTCCACTTTCTAAAAATCCACCTCTCACTCAATCCTACACTGTTTGGAAAAAAAAAAAAAAAAAGGACTGGATCAGGAGTTGATTTGATTATAAGCTGAATATCTGAAAATACAAATTTCTTCACTCCTGATATATTGTGTTTGATACATACAGATACATTGATGGGATTATTATATTATACCATTGAACCTTTACCTATTTAAAGGCACAATGCCACACAGTTTCAACAATGATTAGAAATATAATGTACATTTTGGGATATGCACTCACTTTAGCTTTCTCTTGATGAATTGAACGCTTTACTATCCCTTACAACTTGCCTGAAACTGATAACTGAAACTTCAAGATGAAGAGCTTTCAAACAAAGAACACTTATAATATATATGGAATGTAACCAGCCAATCACTCTGCATGGTTTGTGTGTGTCAAACTGGTTTCAATCTCAAGTTGTGGATATGATACGTGTAAAGACTTCACAATGAGACATGAATCTATAGGGTTCACTTGAAATAATGTTCAGCTGGCAGAGGGTGCAACAGTCAATTTAATGCAACATTTAATGCAAAGCTGCTATCTAAAAAACATACTCATTAACAAAGGGCACCACTCAGCACTTGTTTGATTAAAAAATAAACTCTTATGAAGAAATAAGAGCATGCTAGCATTCATTGAATAATACTTCAGAAACCATACGAGAGCAAAATGCACAGCACTTCATGGTGGAAGTGTATATTAAGTGTTATTTATCAACACTCTCCTTTTAATTTTCAGTCTCTGCCCAGGAAACAACAGAATTACCCCCACTATCAGTTGCAGGGACTTAATCAGACTTGTTTCCATGGAAACATAAAAGAAGTCAAAAGAGAAAACCATACAAGCAGAAGATACTTAAAGTGAGTAAGAAGTTTAAAAAAATGTAGCCCTCAAAATAATTATAAGACACATGGATGGAGGAACCTGGTTCAATATCAACTGCCAAAGTAGTTATGGCAGGGGATAATAAAGTGAATAACTTATCATGCATTATCTGGCAGACATCAAACTTGAAAACATAATCTGAAATGATGGATGTTTTTTTCCTCCAGTTCCTACTGTTATTAACCATAAATGTCAAATATTTCAAAATGATATCAAAATTTCTGTTGAAATAACTATTCTCCACCCACTTGAGCTTGACAATATGCCACAGTGTGAGGTATATGATAAACGTCCTATCAGAACTAGTTGTTGAAGTATACCAAGGTTTTCACAATTGAAAAACTTTAGCTGACATTTCTTTTTCCCAGATTCAACCTGTGCATCTTGGGGGCATGATGATAATAGCATCATGTCAATCATTGCAAAAACAACATAACATCTTCTTTTGACCATAACCTGCTCACGCCTTCAGTGATTGAATGTTCATATCACATTTGTCATAATTTCATGGGGCAAAACATGAATCAATAGCAAGAAAGATTAAAGGAAGTTTTTGTATTCCTACTACTGAGACCATATGCCTCATGGTTTTTGGATCTATCTGTGAAATGTGCTCGTCAGAAGATTTGAAAGTTATTTCAGTGTATATGCTTTTTAAATGCTGTATATGTACATTATGTGAATATCAAAGTCAATCAGTAATTTCTCAGCCTCACATGAAAGGATTTGATTGGATGTTGTTAAATGCCATGTTTCTCAATATGCAAGCGTTCTGTAAATAATCGAGTTTTCATCAGACAATCCAGTGATCAATGTCATGAGTATCCATCTCCGTGGGATACGATGGCAAGTGTCAACCAAGACAGTGACCCTGACCACCTGGTCCCGTTAGTCACCTCTAACAATAGTATGGGTTACTGAAGATCAATTCTAACCCAGATCTTCACAGGTTTCACAGCACACCATACCACTAAAGGATCTGTGCTGGAGAGAAATTCTTTTGCCGAGGACCTGGCCTGATGTCATGCAGGCATACCAAAAGACTTGAATTACTTCACCAATATGTTTCACAGCAGCAAGACAATAAAACAAGCAGGGTTGTGTTACCTTTGGAAAAACTGAATGTACAGTGATCTAGACAAACATTAAATAGCCCTGCTTTATTACTAAATTTGCACATTTCAACAAGCTACCGTCACTCATCTCCCAATTTAACATCGTTTGAAAACATTTTTTAATGGAGCTGGGGAGAACATGTAAAATGTTTCTCCTCATTTGTTTTTGGTCAGCTGATCAATAAAACAGTTTCATGAAGTATGGCACAAACTGTTTCATTACCAAAACCTGATTGAGAGCACATCTGCGTTACAATTATATGCTGGCTTTAACACCTCTCTTGACAACTTAACGACACCTACAACTTGATTCTAAAAGTGTTATTCATTTGGGCCAAAACCATCAAGCCATCACTGAGATTGGAATGTTGTAATTCCACAACAAGGTCTGTCTATCAAAGACTGGTATGTACGCAACTCTAAGTTGTATTAATGTACTAAGTCCTGACCTACAAACAATTGAGTAGTACTCTAGGTATAGTACTTCATGCATATTGAATTTTTATGCAAAGACTATTGCAAGACATGTGCCATTCTGGAAAAGTGTGAGTGATCTGTAGTTACAGTTAAATTGTTGCATGTCAACTTTGTGTGAAGACAGCCTGGTATGATGCGAGTCTTTCTTCTGATGCAGACATTTACCAGCTCAGTCATGTCAGTTTCCAGCTCAGTGAAGAAACCAAGAATCATAATTAGAGCAATGGGGAATTAAGATGCCTTAGGTGATGTCCCACCTCTGTCGAAGTATCACCTAAGATGTACATGTTTGTGGGAAACTACATATCCACATGACTTCAAAGACACATGAAATATGTGAATCATGGCTAATCCATTATCTTAGTGTTCAGAATGGCCACGAGCAGATCTGATGGTTGTTGATTCACTGCAAGCTTTCCGATATAGCGAACAACTCTTGGGTCCACAATCTACTGGGTAAACCAACCTGGCTGGACCAGTCCCACCTGGTTCTGGAATATTATTCAAAGCTCCTGATGCACCAAGAAAGTGTAGGGTGACTGCTTTGACACAATAGCAATCCTGTGGGTGGGTCCTACACATGGCTGCACATCAGCTTCAGTTGGAGCGGGCAGTGATGGTAAGATTGGAGCGAGTTCTTGTTGTGAGGTGGACACAGTCAAGTTTTTGAAGTTTTTATAGTGCTCATGTGACTTACAAGCAATGACCCCAGACCCTTGCAATTAATGAAGACTCTAGATTATACTGAGTGAGATGAATTGACTGAGCAGTACAGGCTGAGAAGTTGCCCAATATACAAGTCCCCTCAGTGGTACATCCTGGAACACCATCTTCAGCTGGATGTGTTTAGGTGGAAACATCTAGACTCTTAATTCCTAAGCATTTTAGTTAATTTATCTGTGTGTGGAAGAAAGAATAAATGTCAATTATTAGTATTTAGGATAGTAATATAATTCAACCTACTACATTGTTTGAAAATCCCAAAACATTTGCACATGCTCCTACATTCTGTCTTGTCAAGATAAACAGTGAACATACTAAGAGAAAAAGCACATTGCAGGTCCTATTGCACACAAAATTTGAATCACTTGTTCACTGAAGTAATTAAGCTTGTGGCCACAAAAACACATGTACATGTGATAGCAGTGATTGGATGAAACTGGTGGTCACCTGTCTGGTTATCAGCATCTATATACAAGTTACTTCAATGGCTGGCTGAAAAAGCTGTTTCCCAACTCCTAACAAAGTGGATTACTGCACAAGAACATTCATTATTCAAACTGGTATCCTCCTGGAAGTTGTGTCCTCTTCAACAGCATCAAAAACAATGTCATCAGTTCTCTGCATGCTTGAATGGGATGGTGGTGGAATGTCACAACTCATGGAAACTCCCACACCTGACAGGACATTCGGAAAACCAACACGCAGTCCAATGCTTTCTATGGAGAACAACATCATTTCCTTGCCTCACTTCACTCTATGTCCTTGTACAGCTTATGGTGTTTGGACAGGTAGTTACAGTTGGTACATTTAAGTCTCTCTGTCCACTGAAGGCCCCACTGCTGTTCATTTTGAATATCCAAAACAAGGTCACCCTTACACATTACTGATGCCTTAGCATGCTCACGGAATGCCTCGTTGAACAGCTTCTCAGTCTCCCCAATGTGGAACAGATGATACACATCAGCAGAAGCCCTGCAGATTTATAATAAACCCCTCTGACTACTTGGGAAACTTTTACATGATTATTCACAATATATCATTGTGTTTGACATTTCTGAATTATCTCCCCTTTTGGATCAACTACATTTCTACTTCTATTCCAGTTCAACTCTTCATTATGGTATACAACACAGGGTTGTTTTTGTTTTGAAGAAATACTCATTATGCATGTTTAATCACTAGAAAGTGTGAACTGAATTGAAATTTTTTAAGTGGCCTGCTTTGAAGAATGAATTTTTTAATTGAGGAATTATGGCCACCCAAATGATTTGCCAATGTCTATTTATTACTTGCAAGTATTTAAAATCTATACACAAGGAGTATACAGATTAAATTGTTCTTACCTTTCCCTTTTTTTCAGTGACCGCTCATCCTCCTTAGGGTTGATTCCCTTCCTCGGCCTTAAGAGTCGGTATGAGGAACAGGCGAGTGTTTGTACAGACTGGACCCCGGTCAACCCTGCTTCAGACACTTCCTTACTTCCTTATAGAGCTCAGGGGTCAACCTGACAGTTTTGGGAACATTAAAGCTACTTTGCTTTTCCCAGGGAACTTTTTTAACCCAAATTCCAAGGCACATTTCCCGCTCTGTAACAAGTTTTTGAACACTTCCGATGTCTTCCCATGTTTCCAGAGTATGTCCAAGATGCTGACACTATGAATTTTTCTTTGGAATGAATGCAGGAATATTGGATCTTGCCTCCCAGAGTTGATATACCAAGTATGGGCCTGTTGTCATTTAGATGTAAACAATGACAGGGTAGCATTTCTTGCAAGCTCACTCTGGCCAGCCTCTTTTAATGCTTTATCTCGAAACACAACCAAACTCCATGGCATGTATCAGATTCTGCTTTCATAAGCTGCTGTCATTTCAGGACTCCAACAAATTAACATTGATTATGTTGAAATAAAGTCTAATAACATTTGAGCTTATCAGCATTGTCAGCTTATTAAGCCTGAGACACTTCACTACTCAACACCTTGAATCCCTCACTGACTGCCTGACTCCTCAGCCGAGACTAATTAGCGTTAATCATAACTGATTTCCCTGGTAGGTTTTGGGGATGACAAGAAATAGTGGAGTTCTACAAACAAGTCCTGATTGCTTAATTGTGTCACAAAGATATATGTTGAAAGAGAGCAGGTGTGAATACATAGCAAGCATTGCAACGTTTCATGTAATTTTATTACAAGTGTTTCCTCTTTTGTTTATAGTAAGAGTAAAAGGATAAGCAGGCATGGTCGACTGGCTTTGTTTGTTTAACTTATCACACATAGCCTTATTTTTGTGCGTGCATGCGCGGAGATGATCAAGCCAAGGCAGACAAGTGATTTTTGTTCAGGTAGTACTCCATACAACTCCATAGTTCTCAATGAATGGAGAACAGCAATAACAAAAAATGTTGTAACTGTATGGTAGGTACTATGTTATGGCAAGTCTTTCTTTTTGTAATAGCTTGGTACTTCCATTTCATCTAGATTTAATGCAAAAAACACATGTGATCATACAAACGTTCACATTTATAATCTCTGACCAATCGTATTGTGAGATACCTTTTATAGAGGAAAGACGTGATGGGGTGTGGGCGAAATATCTGCAGGGCATGTTTAGTCACTCGGCGGCTTAGAGATTGATTATTGGCTGTATTGATGACCAGTTGATATGCTGCGTTTAGACTTTATCAGCTCCAGCTCTTATGCAACAGTTTGTGCACTGTAAACCTAAATCTGCACAATACCCTGGTATGTCTGAAATATACACAAATGGAGCAGATGTACACTTTGGCGAGTTTATTTGTCCTCAGAGATCGAAAACACATTCTAGTGTTGTTTGATTAGTAAATCAGAAAGATCAGAGATAGTATATATTTTCATATACAACTTATACACACAACTAGAACAGAAAACATAATGGTTTGCTGTACATGAAGAGATAATCTTGATCTTGATACGAATGAATTCTCCCTACTGTTTTATATTTTTTTAAAACTAACTGTAAATCAAGCAGCTGAAAAAAAAAAAAAAAAAAAAATTTGCTGGTCCATAAGAACCATGCTGCAGTTTACCATGGATACTCCACTCAGGTACTGCATCTATTCCAGGCTAACCTAAGGTTGTACCCAGTCTTGTCTTTATATAATGAGCACTAGGGTCAAAACAACTACCATACAGCTACCTCAACCTCTGATTCTTTGTTCTCAAGTAAAACTCTTTCCACGAGTGAGTGAGTTTAGTTTTATGCTGCTCTCGGTAATATTCCAGCAATATCACGGCGGCAGATACCAGAAAATGGACTTCAGACATTGTACATGTGGGGAATCGAAACCCAGGTTTTCGGTGTGACAGGCAAAGACTTTAACTATGAGTCCACACGCGTAGCCACATGACCTTGGACTGTTTTATGAACATTGTGCCATTATGTGTTAGCGACTGCAACTTTGTGTAACTGTTTTCTGACAGTGAGATAAGTGGGGCTAATGACTGGCAGTATTTGTCAGAGGCCATCCAGTGGCAGGTTTCCGCTGCACTACCCAGATAGGAGCCAGGTGATATACAAACACTACACAACAATAACAATGTACTCACTGAAACAAAACAGCTTACTGCCAGGAAATGGCTACGTGCCAATTCTATAAACAATAAATACCAATCTTAAATCTGTGAACTAAGTCACAATGGCAAGACTCTTTCAGAGTGTGATATGCATGTCTTTTTCAGTGAGTGAGTTTAGTTATATTTTACTTTTAGCAATATTCCAGGAATAGCATGCAGGGGACACCAGCAATGGGTTTCACACATTGCACCTAGTCTGGTTCAGACCCCACCTGTACACCTGTTACCTTCATTTTCTTTGTGACCATGTTATACAGCTGAAATAGAACGGTGGTGTCAAATGAACACATGCTAAGGATAGTCAGAATTGTACATTCAAGTCATTTTACTGATTTCTTATGGAGGTAGAAAAGGTTTAGTGGTTTGTATTGCAACTGGGCATAGTGTGCTCTTCTCAATTCTACATCTGCATCTCCCACAGAGAATCTTATCACGAATGAATCTGAACTTGGCAGTCATAAAAGATCCCTGTTATATTGATGACAGAAGGGAGAAAACGAAAAAAAATGGGAGTCTAATTTAATTTTGACCTACTGTTGATGTTGCTGGTACTTAGGAACTTGATTATTTTGTACTCTGTTCAAGAAAACACACACACATATATACAGCAAGTAACACAATTCAAAGTACAAAGAGTTCCTTCTTGAAGGCAAGAATATAGATTCACGCACAACTGGATCAGACAGTTTCTATTTCAGTAAAAGACTGATTGTCCTTGTATATAGACAGAGCAGGATGCATTGAACGTCAGCAGAGATGAATAGCTATGAACCAGTATCGTATATGATGGAATTCTTCCCCCATAACAAAATTATGCAATAAAGACGGAACATGAGGTTCAAGTGGCTTAAATTAATTACTTTAAATTCAAATTTAGACAAGATTTATCGTTAACTTCGTCATTTCGAACTGTTATCCATAAAGTTTGCCCGTATTGTATCTCCAAACTTCTAAAATGCCGAAGAAGTTTAATCCAAATGTGCAAAAGACACACAAGGCATTTCATCCAGTGTAACTGTTTGGGAGCAGGACAATTCCAACCTGGACAATTCCCACCCTGACAATTCCCATCTAGGACAATTACCAGCCAGTTTATGAAGCACTGACTTTGGTGTAATATTGAAAATGATAAAGGATAGGCAGAACAAATGTTTATAAAGCCAATTCATATGAGTTTGGGGGCTACTGTCTTAAATGTGCATATTTTTAAATTAATGTTTTGATAGGCATGGGTGATAATGCCTTAGATATACACATCTGAATATGAATGTTTTGATGATGTGAGCATACATACTTTCCTAGAAAAACAGTACAAATCTACACGTTTCATCCCTTTTTTCAGCATTATTCCAATTTAGTAGTCTTTGTAGTAAATTAGAGAGTTGTACACCACACAGTCTCTATTCTGCATGCCCCGCCTCCTGAGCAGGATGTCAGGCTGTCACCACTCCATGGAGGTTCCTGGATGTGCTTAGATGAAAACAGGCCCTCAACGACCAGGTGGTAACCCATATTCGTATTGTTATATGGTATTTACCTCAAAACAGATACATGTTGAAAGTTAACTATGGTCTTCCTGCTGCTTTTATTTTGGGGTGGGAATTGTCCTAGACCCTAACTGTTTAACTTTAACAAGGTATGACTTTTGAGTGAGTGAGTTAATATTTATCATCACATCGGCAATACCACGGCCATATCGTGACGAGAACAAGTAATAATGAGAAGTGATTATAGAATGAATGAATGAATATAAGAAACTAAACCCCTGTTGACGAAGAACAGTAAAACCACTAGTATATATCACAGATATCCATTTAAGACTAGTATTTAAATCTAAAACAGTTTAACTATAGAAGACAATACAATATGAAAATGGGCTACAGAGTGTCAACAACTGAAGGTAGATCACCATATGAGGGACCACGGGGACTTACAGTACCTTTGCTACCTGCATGGACCCTAGTTGGATTTGCATCATCCCTTCAGCTGTGAGCAATTTAGACACATCTAGCCAAAAATTAAAAATACACATATGCTACAATTAAAAGCATTGGATAGTTTAAATTTACTGTGAATGTTTTGGACTTGCGTTACCTTTCAGGAGGACAATAATTTTACAGTACTTTGACCCCCCTCGAGGATACAGCCACTAACAATCTTAGTTACTAATTCAAACTTCCGATAATAAAATATTTATCTATCTACAAATCTAATTCTTTTAAAAATGAAATAATTAAATGAGGACTTTTATCGTTAAAAAGATCCTTCAAAGTTTGCGAGTTAAAATACTTATTCCTTGTGATGGAATATTCAACACAGTCAAACCGGACATGCTTGACTCTGATTCTTTCATCACAAGGGATACAAAACGGAGGATCTTCACCTTTCAATAAATATTCATGAGTATATCTTGTATGGCCAATGCGATATCGTCGTATAATGACCTCTTCAAATCTGGACTGACAACCAAAGTAAGTATAACCGATATAGGGTTTTATTGCATGTACTACTTGGGTGTCCCACTTCTTCTGCATCAGATGACGGATATAAGATCTAATTGTAGGTTTATAATCTGAGTATGGAATAAGAAGTGGTGTTACAGATTTGTTGAGAGCTTCCTTGGCAGCAAGATCAGCCATTGTGTTCCCAGATATGCCCATGTGGCTGGGTAACCAACAAAAGACGATGTCGTATTGGCCAGTAGGAAGATCATTAAAGAGTTCAATAATTTCAATTATAAGTGGATGTTTACAAGACAAATTTTTAATAGCCTGAAGGCAAGAAAGAGAGTCGGAACAGATTATATACTGTTTATGTTTAGGGTGTCTTCGAATTTATTTCAGTGCCGTTAATATGGCATTTGCTTCTGCAGTGAAAATAGAACTGCTATCTGGTAATTGAGAAGATATTGTTCTGGATCCAATGACATCCAAGCCACTGCGCCACTGTCCTTGGACCCATCTGTAAATGGTTTGTAATTGCTATATGTAGTTTTTAACTGATTGTATTCTTGTTTATATTGTAATTCATTGGTTTCTGATTTTTTAAATGATGTTAATATTAGATTGACTTGTGGCCTAACCAGTTGCCAAGGAGAAGAAAGAAGACGGGAAGGAGATATCATTTCTAGTGTAATGCCAGCAGAAGAAATGAATGGCTTAATTCTGTGTCCAAGAGGCGGGACAAGAGAAGGTGTCTTGTTATACAAGTCCTCATAAATAGGACTGAAGACACATTTATAGGCAGGGTTAGCATCATTAGAATATAATTTGGTAATGCAGTTTTATGTGGCTTTGTGTAAGAGACAGTTCATCGGCCTCAACACAGAGACTGTCAACAGGTGAAGTTCTAAAGGACCCAAGTCTTAGACCTTGGTGGACAGAATCAAGAATTTTAAGGTTGCTTTTGCAAGCTCCACCATATACGATGGAGCCATAATAAAGTCTTGAGCGGACAAGTGTTCTGTACAGATGTAGGAGAGTAGCTTGATCTCCTCCCCACTTTGATTTGGAAACAACTTTCAACAAATCGAGTGCCTTCAGGCATGTGGCTTTAAGGGATTTAATGCGAGGTAAGAGGGTTAAAAGAGAATAAAAAATTAAACCCAAGAATTTGGCTTCCTTTACAAACTTTAATGGGAGTGCCATTTAAAGATAGTTCAGGTTCCTTATGCGGCTTATAGTTTCTACAAAAATGTATACAATTTGTTTTGGATTTAGAAAATTTAAAGCCGTTTTCAAGACACCATTTATTTATTTTATCTAAACACAACTGTAATTGCCGTTCAATAGTATGCATATTTTTACCATGACAGGAAATATTAAAAATCATCCACAAAAAGTGATCCATCAATTGAATCATTTAAAACCTTGGATAAACTGTTTATCTTGATACTAAAAAGTGTTAAAGACAAAATACAGTCAGCTCTCATTTATCCGACACTTGTGGGTGCAGAGAAATATGCCACGTTAAAGACAGTGTCGGATTAATTTGTGTGATAGTATTTGTGTGATATTACATTGTATCAAAGTTTTCTAAAGGTCATGATCGTCATTCTGTTGCATGCATATCCAAAACACTACATCCAGTTATCATATGTAAAAGTATTCACAGTAATTAAAGATAATAACAATACATCCTTGTTATCATTTATTAACATTCATAGATGGTATAACATACATATAAAATCATATTGTCAATCAGATTCATACCTACATGCACATGAATGTCATAACTACATTTGCACAGAACTCACGCTTGTTTCCACACATCAGCAGCCATTATTAACCGGATGTTGAATGTGCTACTGTTTTCATATAACTGCTTCTACACTGGCATGTGGATGTCTGGTGAACAATAATTTATAATTTAAAAAAGTCTTTGATTACCAAATGTTTTTACAATGTATTTACAATAATCACTTGCTAGCTTTGTGTATCGGAGTCAGAATGCGAGAATGTCGGATTAATGAGAGTAATAATCACTGTTTTAAATGGTTCCCTAATTTTTGGTTGGATTAACGTGAATGTCGGATCATTGAGTGTCGGATAGAGAGTTGACTATACTCCCTTGTGGGACACCCTGATCCTGATTGTAATGGTCAGAAAGGGTTGAACCCACTCGGACTTGAAACTGTCTGTCAGCGATATCATTTAAAAGGTCCACAAAAGTTTGAATTGAATATCATGAAGTTTCGATTTACAAATAGTTTGATATAACGACTTTTGAAAAGTTCCATCTTGTATAAGATGAAGAATCAGATGGAGTTATACCTGAGAGAATAGTTGGGAAATGATCACCCCGACAAAGGTCATTATGAACGGACCATTCAAATTCATTAAGGAGTTTAGAGTCGGCAATAGACAAATCCAGAGATGAATACGTGCCAGTGGCAGGATGCAGACAGGTGCTTGAATCATCATTGTATATATACAAATCATTATTTGAGATAAAATCTTCCAGTGTTTTGCCATTATTGTTAGTGTTTGTACCACCCCAGAGGGGATTATGGCCATTGAGATCACCCATTATAATGCAGGGTTTCGGAAGTTGATCATAGATTGCTTGAAGATCAGACAGTTGAAGTGTTGAGGAAGACGGAATATACAACAAGCATATTGTGAAAGCAACATGAAGAGTAAGTCTCACTGCAACGGCTTGAAGATTTCTTTTAAGTGTGACAGGGCTGTGAGTAACGTTATGCTTAACAAGGACTGAAGACCCGCCAGTGGCCCTATCACCTGGAGGTGAGTAAGAGTGATATGCTTCGAACTGATATAGATTAAAAGTATCTGTCTGTTTAAGATAAGTTTCCTGCAGACATAATACTGATGGTGCTAGATCCTGGACTAATAACTGAAACTCATTTACATTAGGCCTTAAACCTCTCCAGTTCCACTGAACTATATTTGTAGAATGCATTATCTTTTAGGTGGGTTGATTGGGGATCAATCCCACAAGGAAAGTGTGGGCGACAGGCTATGTGCCCTTGTTTGGATGTTTTTGAATACATCCATATCCTCTAAAGATCCAAACTTGTTAAAAAGTTTGGATTTTGTTACCAGACTCTTTTGAGGCTCTTCCACTTTGACCCTTTTGTGAATATTCACATCTGGATTTAGGCTTGTTTTTTCCAGTTTCTTTCATATTTGACTGAGACGTATGTTTTGCATTTGCCTGACATAATTTCTCCTGTGTACCAGGTGCATCCTGAAGACATATGGGTGCCGGAAGTACTTCAGCAGCATGAGTGGATGATTCGGGTAGCAGAGTCTGAGGAGTGTCAGTACTAGTAATAACCCATGTTAAGTTGGTTCCACAGCATGCAAGAGATTTGATTACATCCAGGGTAGACGAAGGCGAAGTTCTGGTAACAGAAGCATAAGTTTCTGTTAAGTCTGATCTTTGGACAAATTTTGTTTGCATCTGCTAAACTACTGTTTTGAGTATATTTAATTTTGTTGGTTTCCATGTTCCGTTTCCAAACTGGACAGTCTTTTGAAAGAGCCGAGTGACTTCCAGCGCAGTTAGCGCATTTTTTAAAGTTGTTGGTACAATATTCTGTTGGATGTGTCTGCTCACCATAGTGAGCACACGTGACAGACAATGTACAACTATTCACTCCATGTCCATATTTTTGGCACTTGAAGCACCTTAATGGGTTAGGAACATAGGTATCAACATCGATGTAACAGTATCCAGCTTTCACTGATTTTGGAGCAGTTGGAGATGAAAAAGAAAGCAAATATGTGTTTGTTGGAACAGTTTCTTTATTTTTCTGGGTTGTAAACCTTTTGACATACATGACACCTTGATCTTTCATCTCTGTCACAATATCTAATTCCGTCATGTCCGCAAACAACTGATCACGATCTCGAATTATGCCTTTGCTTGTGTTAGCATCCTGTGAGCTGAGACTGATACAGGAATTCGTACCAACATTTCAGTTGTCATCAGGTTTGTAGCTTGCTCTCGTTTACTACATTCAATGAGAAGAGCTCCTGAATGCAAGCATCTGACATTTTTGACATCACCCGCAGTGCCTTGAATAGCCTTCGGTACTGCAAACGGGTTCAACTTTAGTGGAGTCTTATCATGAGTCTCGATAACTATAAAGCATGGCCAGTAGTCAATTGATTTGGTCGGTCTGTGTTCATTATCATCGTCATCAATGTCAAGTGGACGTTTTGCTTTTTTCATGGGGTTTTCATAAGCCATAGTTGGTTTAAAATGGTTCATCATCCGAGCTCCTGACCCACCATGGAGTAAAACAAGCGGATCTCCAGCTTGCAGCACCAAGGATATCCGGACGATTTACTCCAGCAGAAAAATTAAAATATTAATTGTTCCACCAGATTGGCCCATGAGCCACCACCTTCTGGGCATACAACTCTAGGCATAACATAACATACATAACATGATACATTTGAAATAATATAGAATCAAAATAGTTTGGCCAAGCATGAAAAATCAAATTAACAGTTTCATAAAGTTTTGAGCATTTCATAGTTGCAGCTAAGGGCTTGGCACGACCAGCTGATTGGCCAGTTCTACCACCTGTCTAGGTGAAGTAAGGGCCGAAGTGGTGTGTTGAGCAAAAGGAGCAAAAAAGTTCAGTCTCCTACTGTCTTCAACCACCAGACTACCATCATCCACCGACACAGGACTCAACTCGCAGCAAACAGGTTGCCCAAATTGGTCGCCTCTTACAACCAGCAATGGGCTTCTGTGGACACATTCTGGCCCGGATCCACATGGGAGAAGAGCACTTAGCATTACCCAGCACCCACCACGAGGAGGTGGCTCTTCACAGGTGCCAGGTATGACTATTGTACTCTAAGGTGACCTTGCTCAACAAACAAGGCATGCTGTTATTTCCTTTGCAGGTAATTGGGATTGTTGAGACTAGACACAGACAAAGATGAGACTGGAAGTTATTCAAGCTTGATATCAGAGGCAACAACAATCATGACTTATTTTGACTAAAAACAATTATTATTACACAAGGGAACCAGACTCTCATACTGATGGTCACATGACCTTGTGGGGGGGTGGTCATGTGTGGTTTCCTGGGGCAATGTGCTAGATCTGCAAGGTAATGTCCCAGGACCAAAACATGCAGACAGTTTGCTGGAACAATAATGTAATATTCCATGTAAGTCATATTGTGACCGATGTTCAGTGAGATAAGCATTGTATCAGTTCCTTTGAGGCACAGCTCTAGTCATGGCTTCATGATTCATCAGTGCACACCAGCATCTTGGGAACTGCCCAGTGCAAACTGCATACAAAACCCATCCCTTGATACTCAAGTCCACATAACAGATACAGCGTACATTAGTAGTCAGTTTTTAAAACTTCATACAGTAGAAAGTGATACTGCATGTGTCTGAGGTTAATGGGTCATGCGGAATCAGTAGAAACATATTACTCGAATGAAGTTAAAAAACATCAAGGCTGTGTGATGCCATACCAACCAGACATGAAAAGTTAACTCATATGAAATGGACGAAACCATCAAGTGTTCTTCAACCTCACTGGAGTGGTATACAGGGTTAATACATTACACAACAACTGGCATGTCACATGACTGAAAAGTGACCAGGTTGTGATTAGTTTAAATTGCTGGACCCCTCATAATTCAAGTGTTTAAAGAACAAACGCAATGTACAATAATTGAACCTATCTGCTATAAAACAATTCTTACAAATGCAAAACCTTGCACCAAATGAAACATGGGCTGGTATTACAGTGTTAAAGCCTATGCAGCTAGCAATGGGGAGATAACTACATACAACAACCAAACCTAACCTTCTTCAACATCCTGACACACCTTTTATTAATGTCTTTAAAATATCTGCAGAAAGTGAAAAGGGAAGATAGTAAATCGACAACTATGACTGGTTCAAACCCATATAAGTAACACTGAACAAACCCTTTTCAAGGAATATCTAAATTTGGTTAGGATAATAATGGTATTCAGATTCATAGTCCAAGAAATGTCAGCCTTCGGTACCACACACATATGATAACGATTATGTGTATTTTTCAGAAGAGATTGACACAATATGCCCAAGTCAACCCAGACCAGATAATATACGTTTCACGGCCTGGAAGATATCTTCAGTGATTAAGAACAAAACTGGACTAATGAAGAAATAAACCAATTCACGTTTCCTGAACTCTTCAATAAACATCCTCCCAACTTCATGAAGTTCACAGACACAGTCTGCATCCAAAGAATCCAGCGCTAACTTACACCAAATGCTGCTGTCAATTATCAAAGTTTCAACAGGTAATATATCTGCATCCAAAGAATCTATTTAAACCCTTGTTATGTGGAAGTAAATTTCACCAATTTCCGCTGCAACATTTGGACCTTTGACATCAAAGAGCGTGTGTAGTTACCCTGTGTTCTAGTGGAGGAAGAGAAAGAATAACAACTGTATCCTCTAGCTCTGCTGTGTATCACTGAAGGAACGTGCTTGGCATTGAATAACATACACTGGTACAAAGGCCCTCACCTGTTGGCTGCAAATAAACAATACAAATATGGCCTGAGCCCTTCTGTGTGATGGGATACTTTGCTTCTGCATTGAAGTAAGTGAGTGGCCAAGTTTCACACCACTTTCATTTTCCAACTACAGAGTAGAAGGAGTGCTTGAGTATGGATTTACCCTGCTTTCAGCGATAATTCCAGCAATATCATGGCAGGGACACCAGAAATGGGTTTCACACATTTACCCATGTGGGGAATCAAACCTGGGTTTTTGATGTGACGAATGATCACTTTAACCACCAGGCTACAGCACTGACTCTCTTCATGATTGGAAGGCTTTGTGACTAGTTGAATATTTTACGTCATAAAATTTGAGTTAGACAACTAATATTCTGAAGGTCATATTTTCTGAATCACCTTACATGTTGTTTTTCATCAATTATTCATTTAAATGGTTTGAACTATGATGAGACATTAAACATCAAACCCTAGAATTAATAACATTAATATACTTAAAACAGTTAGGAATTAAAAATACTTTCGGATTAATTATTTATGATAGTGTCTGAGATTCTTCTTAAGTTATATTAAGTATACATATTTAATGATTCTATTTAGTATACAGATTACAGAAGAATTTAATTATGTACAGAAAATTAATAAAATATTCTGATCTGAGAAAATTAATTTGACACTTTTCAAAAGGCATTTCATATTATCAGTGAAATTTCTGTGTAGTCATATTACAACCTGATCTGATTTCTGATCAACAGGAAGAACATTTAACATGAATATTAAAAGACAAAACTATGCTAACTGAAAATAAAACAAGAAAAGAGGACAATTACAGGGATCAGATTTCAACAAATTAGTTAACACAGTTTTAAAAGAGATATTATTGCTGCTCAGGAAAAGTCGGCAAACTTTTATGGTGGCATGGGTTTGTCTACCTGATCAGTCTCGATCACCTGTCGAAAGGCATGACATGATAAAGATGGACAGTGATTCCCAGTCTTCAATCACTCCCATTACATCCCAGGCCAGATCTGATAATGGTAATTAATCAACTGTCTTTATCTCATCTATTGGCAAATAATCAGCTTGTGAAACATTAATGAGATGGAGCTATTCACACTCAGCTCCTTCTTTCCATTGATTGCCATGGATATTGTCTCATGCAGCAAGAAGTGGGATATTGGAACGTGATGAAGTCAGTAGGGGTGGCCTAGGTGAGTCAGCAGGAGTGGGGGGTTAAAGTCAGGTACCATCTCTGTGGAGACCTGACCCAGTGGGTGAGGCAGATCGATGGAAGTCATGTAATGTCAGGTAAGGTAGGTGATGGGAGATCTAAGAATGTTATGTCACGAGCAAAAAGAGAAAACACAAAGGGTTAGTGGTATCAGTTAAAGAAGTCCTTACCAGGGAGTGATCACTTGGTTGGTCATTCAGCACTACTGCAGCTATATGACTTTGGCTTGTCAATAATTGAGTCTGATGCTCCAGTGATCAACAGCATGGGCATCAAACTCTGTGAGACAAGCTTCTTCAGACAAGCATTAGTTGCTGAGGGCCAGTCCTGGAACTTTATGGAACTGCCACAGACCAGAGTAATGTGACAATTGATTGCAAAGTTCAAAGAGTCTACACATAGAATTGAACGTCTTTGATAGAATGGGACCCATGAAGGTCTAAGGTAGAACAGGTCATGAGCAACCCATGCTTGCCATAAAAGGCGACTATGCTCGTTGTAAGAGGTGACTAACAGGATCGGGCGGACATGTCATCGGTTCCAATTGCGCAGATCAATGCTCATGCTGTTGATCACCAAATTGTCTGGTCCAGACACAATTATTTACAGACTGCTGGTACACTGTGGAGTGTGGCATAAAATTTAACTCACTCACTCACTTTGACAGAATGGTATACTTTCAATCAGAATATATCCTAAAATGTGCAACACTACTTTGACTTGCATAGGGATTCTTAAAGCCCAAGGGTGAGCATGCGATGCAGTCTCTTTCATGTATAGAGGGGAATGAAGTGTGTGGGCACTGGCATCTATACCTGTCGTGTCCTGTCCTGTCAAGATAAGTGTGGGAAGCAGGTAGGGAAGTTATATTTTGTCAGCAACCATTTCTGACCATCCAATCCACTAGAGTCACAACAACGGTAAAGTATAGATGCATGAGGACCAATTCCAACCTGGAATTCCAATTCCAACAAGGCAAATGGCTTGTTTGTAGGGTAGAAGTTAACTATCAGTATCAAAGGAAGAGATTCACCTCATTAGTACTGAAGGGACTTAAGCCTGTTTGACAATGTACCAAACAAACTTCAAGCAATTCAGTTCTCTCTTCTATTGTTTGCTTGCTTGTTGTTGTGTATGTTGTGTATGTTCCCCTGGCAACTAGGATGGGATGATGACAAGACACAATTACCAGTGGATATGAGCCATGTTTTGGTTCTAACTCTACAATGATAGTAAATGAAAGTGACAAAACCCCATCCACGCCAAGTCCAGGAAGCAGGAGAATCCTTCTCAGGGCTCTAGTAAGAATACCAGACTTCCTTGCAGAATAGATGTAAACTTTGACAACAATGGACAGACAAATGGACAATGGTGTTGCCTGGACATGAGACTTCTTCACGTGATGACAGACACAGACCAGGAAATTGTCAATTAAGGCTATAAATTGAAACAAATGGCACAGTCGACAGCTGTTGACCATGGATTACTGTATTTTAAACCGTCTCCATTTCCATTACCATACACACCTCAACTCACTTCAAAGGTTATGTAGTCCAGAGGAAATGATGTATAAATGAAATGTTTACAAACAAGAGCACTACCAAGTGACACTGACACATAATACAATAGTCAGCAATGTTCTAGTCAAATAACATAGGACTGTCAAGATTGAATCCTGGACTAGACAATATCATGACTGACATTATCAACTATGCAAGAATGACATGTGTCACCAAGCAATGATCATTCAACTAATCCAGGAAACGTCTTATCCATTTTTCTTTCTAATACAACAATTAAATTCTTCATAGCCCGACTCTAGACCAAGTGACCTCCTAGACTCAATAAAGGTTGAACATGATTTAACCAGCATCACTTAAAGAAATGGACTGTGATGGACAAGTCTCTCTCTTTAATGTATTTAGCAGTCTAGTCTGCTGAACTTTGAAGGCACTTGTGGAGTATAAATATGTCTCTCACAATTGCCTTCACTTCCTTATAACTTGTAATCCTTTCAGTTGGTCACAATTGGGTATTTATGTCAAGAACCAAACCCCTTTATGCTTTCTAAAATCAAGATCATGAAACTCAAAATAAAGAGGTTGTCGTCTGGTGTGGTTTCTAAATCAAATTTAGTTTCTCAGGTTAGTGACAGGAGGAGAAAAGGAGGGAGAGAAGGGATGAAGATCAGATCCAACTTCTCCACTGAGATCACTTCACTTGTCCTGTGGTAACAGCATTGGTCTGTAGCTCTGAAGGGACCAATTGGCCTGAACCAATTTAATAGATTACCCTTGTGTCCTTCTTTCGTATTGTACTCAAGCTGGATTTCATCTGGAGCGAGTGGAATTTCAATCTTCTGGTCAGGAATAGTACATTTTCAGCAATAATTTTGCGATAGCTGATAGATTTGGATCCTTTTCAATTCATCCGGAAATGATTAGTTGCAAAGGTTATGGGATGTATTCAGCAGTATTGTGATCACTCTGTGGGAAAGGACGGAATGTAGTTTTAGCAGTAGTTCAGCAGTATCACAGCTGGGGACACCAAAAAGGGGCTTCAAACATTGTTCCCAAGTGGACAATTGAACCTGGGTCCTTAACACAAGCTTAAGCGAGCGAAATATTTAACCTCTTAGCTAGCCCACAGCCCCTTATGGGAGGGGAAAACCGCTGGTTCATGAGGTGAAGTGTCATCTCAGGCTGAAGGGTTGCTGTACTTACAATGTGATATGTAATTCTGCATGATTGTTGGTATTTTTGTTTGTTATGTACAACACTCAGCAATTATCCAACAATATGTAGGTGGTCTGTAAATAATCAAGTCAGGATGAGATAATCCTGTGATTGATATCATGACATGACATAACACAGATACAATGACCTGCATCAACCAAGTCAGTGAATGTGAATTCTTGTTGTACCTGGATGACTATGGATTGGAAAACTTGACTGTATCTGGACTACATGCATATTGTCATAGCCAGATGATGTGTATTATTGCTTTTGTCTTGAGTCTGTCTCGAACTGACTACCATTGTGCATATGGAATAAAGGTTGTTGCAGCATTAAACAAGAAACAATGACAGAATAGTCATTGGTAATGCACAAAAAGCATATATATCATATATATCATCATTTTTGTATTATAAAGTTGAGTTCTTTTGGTCAATCTTCATACATGTTGACCACCATTACAAGTAATCTGACTGACTGTTGGTAGGACAACACCAGTTGCTGAAGTGCACACAAATCTATTGAATCTATACAGAATAAGGCCTGTTCTTGCTGCATTTCATCTAGGAACTTCCAGGTCACAATTATGAAAGGTCCTTTCACCTTGTCACGTAGTAACATTTTCACAAATGATGATACTGTGGCCTCAGCAAACTCGGGATCCTTAATATTAATGTAGAATTAGATGGTGTATGTAAAGGGTGCATGAAATTAGACATGCTGATTCAAAAACCCTCTTGGTAACTCTTGGTACCTATCAGTTTGAAACGAAAGGGAGTGAATGAGTGTTACCAATATTTCTTGCAAGGCACACCACAAATGGGTTTGTGAAATTGTGGGGAATCGAAACTGACTTTGGCATGATGAGTGAACAGTTTAACCATAGAGCCACACCACTGCCCCTTTGAAATATGTGAAGTGCTGGTGCTGGGAATACTAAATTTGATAACAAGCTGCCATGGGGTAGAGTAAGAATTTGATTAAAATCAGTGTTTGAAACTAACTTTTTTAGCTTGTAGCAAGTACTTGCTGTCTTTGGCCATATGGAACTGTATTAGGTCTCTTCAACCTCTCTTCACTCCCCTACCACCTGTTCACTAGTGGTCTATTGGGTCAAATTCTCGGACAGTCTGTAGGTCAGCAAGTTTGATTTTCATCAAATCTTCAAATTTATCTGTATGCAGTCTACATCTCCAGTCAAATGTAGGTCTACCTTTTGAAAGTGACGGCTGATGAACTTAAGCGGTTTCACTGAAAAATACCAGGTAGCAAGTTGTTGCTACTTCCTTTCAGGTAGCAAAATAGAATTTTAAATACTGTAAACAGACAAATTTTCGCGCCCGTTTTATTTTCGCAAACTTCGCGTCAGACTTCATTACACAAGAATACAAACACACAATAATATAGATATATCATACACTCTATTCAGGGAAGTCAACAACACAAAAACAATACAGGTACCATTGCTCAATCACGTGTCACCGCTGGGCTAATCTGGATTAACACAGCTCAATCACCTTCTATTTTCATTGTTTTAGCACCTAATTAAAAAGGATTAATTCTGAAATCAGTTACATTAATTTGTTGTTAGATTACTTCGCAAATCTGTTTATTTTATAACAGCTCAAAGGTCACGCACCTGCGTGTCATGTGAAAACATTCAGAGACGCCCCTGTAACAAGATCACCTCACGAAAATAAGAAGGCGTGAAAAGGTTTAGTGACCATCACTAGCGAAAATTTAAAGGCACGGAAATAAGACAGTTTACAGTGGCGAATTTGCTACTTCAAAGCATTAATTTTGAACCCTGTTAAAATCCTTCCAATATGGATCTTGGGATCAAATCTGATGGTCTTTGACTTTTATACTTCAGTGTCACAGAACTACAGAAAACCCAAACTATGGTGTTGACAAAGGCAAACAGCATGCTATGGACATGAATATTAAGGACTTACGTGAATTCCTTTTTCCCTTGAGTATACCATGCGATCAAAGTGAGTGAGTGAGTGAGTGAGTGAGTGAGTTTTGATTTATGCCACAATCAGCAATATTCCAGCCATGTGGTGGCAGATTGTAAATGATATGCACCAGACAACCCAGTGATTAACAGCGTGAGCATCATTTGCACAATTGGGAACCCATGACATGTGTCGACCAAGTCAGCGAGCCTCACCACCCAATCCCGTTAGTCGCCTCTTATGACAAGCATAGGTGCTTTTTATGGCAAGCATGGGTTGCTGAAGGCCTACTCCACCCTGGATCTTCACGGGTTGCCAGTTTAAGAAATCTAGAAAACAATACAGGTGTGTGAACGTGGTTTGGGCTTCTTTTTATATGATTCAGATTAAGTCAAGTATATAGATCTCCATATCAAACTTGAAGTTGTACAGCTTACATATGTTAGCTTACTTTAACAGTATATTGGAAGTTATTTTTACTTGTAAAATGCTATCAAATATTCATTAATGTAGTCATGACATTAGAATATGCTGCAAGATAATGCCCAGACTAATGCATTATTTATTTTTTCCCCTTTTACCATTTACAATTAAAACCTGAAAGTGTGATCATTTGACAACAAACGGCTGCTGAACAGCATTGGCTTTTTTGAGAATTGACTAAAAAATGGATTCAGGCAGGCTTGCAATAATTTATCAAAACCACTTCAGAGGTGACGCTTCTTGTGCCATTCTTATCCACAAAAGGATGTTAAATTAGGTGGTGATGAAAATTTATAGAAGAAAACATCATGACTAAAAAAACATGCAAGGACTGATATTTGGAAATATTTTAATACTGGCAGTGCTAAATGCGCAGTAAAGAGAGGCACCTTAATTGCTGGGTATTAGAGGATTGGGCCACTTGGCAGCATTATACCAGCCAAATGCCACAATAACTTACTGAAAATCACTACCTATGGGTCAGTTAAGTCAATAGGATCAGGATTGAGGTGTTGCAGCCACAGGGAGTTCTAATCTTGTAAACTACTGGTGCAGTTAACACTCGTATTGCATGCCGCTAGTCAATAACTCACGAGTCGTTGTGATATTGAACCAAACAAGCTGGCTGCTGCTGCAGAACTCTGCCACAGCGCCATTCAAAAACTCATCTAGTTCATTCTGGGTGATGAGTGTTGGAATTGAGAACTGGTGTGAAATTACAAATGGTATTCACCTGGAATTGACATTTTCTGACATCATGAATTATATAAAACACCTTCTGATGATTTGGTTTCATCAAATGATAGGATAGTATGTCAGTTTGATGAACTGTGCGGGATTGTACTGGTAAAAGTGTCCGAGCATTGAACTGTTGTTGCCTTGATTTCATTCAAACAGATATTAATGTGTGTGTATGGGTGGCTGCTTGTACAAGCCCAGTTGGTTTTATTGAGGTAACTCACTGAAATACCATGCTGCAGTTAAGCATGGATTCGGCCAAGCACCAGGCAGAGGCCAATATGGTATGGCATGGCTGTGGATCGAACCCACCATCTTCCACTATTGTGGTGGATGTTCTAACCACTAGGAGGTGTACACGCTGGAAATATGATCTGCTGAATTCGTGAGAAATGTGTTACTGAGAACCAGCATGCCAAAATGTCTGACACTACAATAGTCAGAATGGTGATATTATGTATTTCTGTTCCTTGCAAGCATCCAACTTTGGAAAACATTAAAGACATATGCTTATTCACTTAATTAATCATTTTGGTATCTTTATTTCAAAGTTTCTCTTGTCACATGTTGAGTGAGTGAGTATAATGTTTATGTGACTTTCAGCATTATATCACTAATAGACACCAGAAATAGGCTTCACACACTGCACCCACGTCAGGAATCCAACCAGGCTCTTCAGTGTGATGTAGGCTACCCAACAGCCCCTGTCACATGTTGACTGTATGATTGATCACTTGTGTCAGTGTACATATGATTTTGATTGAATTTGACTGAGTCAATCTTGGACATGCCCATAACTGACAGGGTTGGTGTAATCATTAGCATACATTGGATCAATGTTTCATTTGGGAAAAACATCCTAAACACTTTCATATGCTTTTCATAGACTAACACACCTTCCTTATATGCCATTAATATTAGTCAGTATGCAAAGAAAATTCCAGCTGCAAAGATGTTGGTAATAAACCATTGTAAACACACGTGGTAATGAGTGACATCTGCAGTTATAAAGTGACATGGTTATATGAAAGACTTGGATGTTCTCTTTGCCTTCTGATTGGTACGTATTGTATAAACACACATAAAACTGTTTGAACTGGCATCATTTTGGACCAGATAAAGATATGTTTAAAGAGGGTCACAGTACTTGAGGTTTGTGGCACTGAAAACACTGGAACACAAGTCTGGTACAGTAGAGCAGTTGTTTTAAGGTTCAAGTATCCTTGGTTTGTTGTGTCAAAGCCCCTAAGTGTCACAGATTGTGGAACCTAATCACTTCAGTCCATGTTTTACCATCATTGATATCTGTCTGCATAAAGTAAACCCACAGCCACCTGTTATCAGTTAGTCCAAATGAAGGGTGCATGGATTCTTCCACCAATCAGATGCCAGCATTCTATAACGTCTTACTCTATCTACTGACATGATGCAGACATTACATTTACACCTGAATGCAGTTTCAGTCAACACCAGGTTAGTACTTGTTACAGACATTACACACAATGGTGATGAATAAAATTTGTGCCATTCTTTACTACATGACAGTTAAATTAGCAGTTTAAGTCAGCTACCTTATCTGGGACCTTGATCTTGGGTGGAGGTCAACCAAATTCTGCTAAGTTTAAGGGATCATGACAGGTTTGGTGAAATACTTCACTTAAAGTTATTGTGGAAGCAAAAACGTTTCATTTATTTCATTTACCTCATTTACCTTACAAGAAAATTTCATGATGCACACCTTCAAATGTGTTACAAATATACAATCTCTATACCACACTGTCAGTACTTATGAATTGTTAATATGATACTTGCACATATTTTAGTTGTTCATGAACATGGCACTGCCAGAGATATTCTCAATAGTGTCGTCCTCAGCAAACTAATCAAGGAAGCATTAATATAATGAAGCTAAATCCTTAATGATGTAAGGTTTCCTTTGAGAGGTACTGTAGCTAGCTGGTGAAGCCTGAGACATAGGTACATGATAAAGTCCAACATCTTGTCATTGATGCCTGTAACAGGCACTGTATTTACTGCTCAGCATCAAACCATGTACAAAGAAGTCACTGAAAGAGCAGGGGACACCCCAGCTGCTAGAAGAAGCAATTACAAGGCTTTACACACACAGTTTTTGTCCATTCTGACAGCATGATCAACATGCCATGTATCTTCCCCACCACTTACACAGCACTATGGAGAAGAGCTTGGCCTTTCACATCAAAAGGGGCAGTGTTTAGAGGAAGGTTATGTACAAAGTAGCCCTCACCTGGCAAATACCTGAGGGATAGAGGAGAAGGTGTGGCACCTGAGATAGGTGGTCCCTGATGGTCTCTGAATCAAATACTGCAATGTTTCATGTGACCTTCTTTGATCCTGTTCAGGGTTTCATCAGGAAGGATGAACACATGACATTTTCTCCATCTCAGGCTTTTCATTATGTTATCAGTGTGATGGCTACCTAAAATAATCTTTTACCTGATAAGAATCACAAAACGTTTTAACATTAGTGAGTCTTGTCAAGTCTGGACCAGACAATCCAGTGATCAAAAACATGAGCATTGATCTATACAACTGGGATACGATGACATGTGTCAACCAAGTCATCAAGCCTGACCATTTGATCCCATTAATCATCTCATATAATCAGCAGGGGTTACTGAAAACCAATTCTAACCCTGATCTTTACAAACTTTTTAGAAAAACTGGATGATGAATATACATGATTTTCTTCTTAAGAAAAAAATGTGACAATTTACAAAAAATCAGACATAACTGTAAATAGTTTGACTGTTACATATCAGTAGATAATCTAATCTGGACCAGGCAGAAAGGCTTCCAAGATGTGGTGATCCCTCTAGAGCCAACATTCATAGATATTGGGTTGTCACAATGTGTCATGTGGTTAGGTATCTTTCAATGACACAGATTACGTACTTGATATATGATACACAGATCATATCACAGCTTAAAAACAACAGACACTTACCTATAGTCAAAATCAACAGAAATATTGCTTTACTGTCCAAATAGTTTTGTTTCCAGATACCAGTGTCTGTGACTAACTGCCATATAGTGTCAAATGGGGAGTAAGTTATAAGTTAAAGTCACCTCAGCAGCATTTCAGACACATCGTGACTTGATGTCAAAGAATGGTAACTGTAACATCAACACTGAAGAGACCTGTCCACTGAATACCACAAATTGAATCGGCTCAATGGGTGGTGCTCACACACATAAGAAAACACTCATCAAAGATTAAGGCTATACTTCAACATAACCTTGAAAAACAGATCAGGTTTTCCATACCCTGAAAACAAATACAAAATGACATTAATGCTAATGTATGTTGTGAACAGCTACTAAGAAAATATCAAATACGTTTCTATATTATTTCAGCATTATTTTCCCATGATAACATTACAAAGCAAACTTCAAACCACATTCTGGCAACATCATATGATGGTGTAGCCCCAGGGCAAGTCTGCTAGACAGACCTGCAGTGCTTGCCTTGCGTTTCCCCTCACAAAGCAGTGTAATAGAAGATGAAAACAGCAAAAAGCATGTGAAGTGTGTAATAGAGACACTGGCACAATTCAAGTGAAAATCTCTGGAGGTGTTTTTGGCTAACTGTGAGATGTCTAGTTCAGTTTGTACACTGCAATGTTAACAGAAGCCTTATCACTGTGGTAATCGGGTCGCTGCATATCAAATTAGCCTGATCTCATTTAATGGAAAAATGTGGAGTGGTTTGAAGTTTTCAAGGGGGTGTTTTTGTGTGCGCTTTTTGCTCCTCGATTGATAGGGTTCTCTCAACAAAATGTCAGTGTATATTTTTAGATAGCTTTGTCTGTTGGTTTTGGGAGGTTTATCATTCTCCTATAGACAATGAAAATAAATGCAGTTATCTTTTTTAGCAGAAAATGTTCAGCTTTTTCTCACTGATGTAATGTGAAGGACATCCAGCATGTTAACAGTGTTGCAATCAAGACCAACAGTAAAGACAATGCTGACCCTGTTTCGAGCTTCATTCTGTCAGAAAATTGAGTTAAATAACACGCTACAGTCCATTTGTTTTCAATTGAGACCAATGAAGTGCAGACTAACACAAGATCTAATAATTGCAACAAAACCAAATTTTGCACAGTCACATGAAATCAACATACCACCTGTGATGATATGTCTCATAATTTTGAACACCTGAATAACAAATTTGTTTAACAAACAAACAAACAATCATTATTTTTTAGTCACTTTTTGCTTTATTTCATGAGGGTGGGGAGAGAGAACCACATGTTGGTAGAACAACCAGGTAATTCAAATATTCAATTTCACCTGTGTAACACCTGTTCTATCAACAAAAGGAACAGTCCTTTTGTATATCCTTCGATAGACAAATATAACTGCAGTTAAGTCATGCATCTTTCAAATTAATTCTGAAAGTTCAAATGTGATGCCCTGTAAAATGTTGTAAAGCCAATAATCACATATAGCTCATGTACATAACTAATATCAAGGTAACTGTAACAACCAGAATAAGCAACCACCATTCGAACATAAGGGTCTGTAAGACAGGGTGAGAGTCTGTCATACAGACCCCGAAGTAAATATTTCCCGGAAAGCCCACACAAGTCTAGAAGTAGTCTGTCACACAGACCCTGAAGTATATATATCCAAGAAAGCCCATGCAAGTCTAGAAAACGTGGCAAGTCTAGATTTCCACAGCTGAAGAAAGTCTCTGGGCTCCATTTCATTATATTTTTATTTTTCACTATGAACATTTTTTCAGTAAAATATGTTCATTTTCTGAGACTAGCTGTTAGTCTAGTCTAGAAGATTTGGCAAGTCTAGATTTCCACAGCTGAAGAAAGTCTCAGGGCTCCATTTCATTATATTTTTATATTTCACTATGAACATTTTTTCAGTAAAATATGTTCATTTTCTGAGACTAGCTGTTAGTCTAGTCTAGAAGATTTGGCAAGTCTAGATTTCCACAGCTGAAGAAAGTCTCAGGGCTCCTTTTCTTTATATCTTATGTTTTGTACTCTGGACTGTTTGTTCTGTAAAATATGTTCATTTCAGAGACTAGTTATTCGCCTAACAGGATGACTGAACTTCTATGTCTTTCATAAAGGAAGTGTACACAAAAGATAGGCCTGAAAACAGGGTCACCACCAGTATCCATGCCATTGTTTGGGCCTAACTGTAAAGGCAGCAGGACCTGAGGTCTATCAGTCAAATTAGTCCCTGATGACGGGAATATGTGTGCAAACATGGTACCTGCTGCCGAAGCCTCAGGACATCACAGGGCATTTTCATTCCTGGAATACCTGCTTATCCCACTGGAGAGGTTATAATAGTAAATATCCCCTGGTCAAATTGGAACCATCACCATGGATGCGGATGGAGAATGGAGCCACGCGTTGGTCATTAGTGCCACGTGGCAAGACCATCGGTCACTGTTTGGAATGCAGCATGAACTTGGCTGTCTGGACACTAAAGCCAACACTATAAGCTGTTAAACATGATGAGGGCATGGTCTAATAGCAGTGCCTCTCTGAACATGCATTCAGTGCCATAATTCGTTTACAGTTTCTGGCAAGTATCACAGCTTTTCATGACTTCTTTATGAGTTCATAAACTTCATGAAATCTGGCAAACGGTCAATTTCAAAATAACATACAAACATTTTAACTTTATAAGATTCAAAGTAAAAAATATGAAGGGTCTGGGAAACGGAAATTGTTGCATGACACCATAACGTATTATAAATGTGGTTCAGTATGATCTGTGAAGGTCTTTATTGGCACATGCAGATCGTAATGAAATGCCTAAGAAGCTATCCAGCAATCTGTCTCCTGTCTTTGATGCAGACTATCTTCTCCATAGATTTAAGTCGGTGTTCCTGACCTCACAGTATGTGAGTAAAGAAGTTTAGCTTTACGCCACACTCAGCAATATTCCAACTATATGGCTGTAAACAATCAAGTCTGGACCAGACAATCCACTGATCAACAACATGAGCATCAATCTGCGCAAATGGGAACCGATGACGTGTCAACCAAGTCAGCGGGTCTAAGCACCCGATCTTGTTAGTCGCCTTTTATGACAAGCATAGTCGCCTTTTATGGCAAGCATGGGTTGCTGACAGCCTATTCTATCTCGCCTCGTAGTATGTGAGAGGGAATGCGAGGTGTTACTTATAGCTTCCTCAGATGGTCATTACAACAGTTCAGCCTTCCAAACAAAATCCTTTAACAAAACTCGTCACACAGCTTCCAAGTACTGACACCAAGAAGTATGGTGATCATCATACATGCAAAGCTATAAACCATTCATTTATAAATTGATACTTGGTTGAAAGGTTTTAAAGTTTTTGCATAAATGTTATACACATCTGTACTAAAAGAAAGGCATAAGAGCTTATCAGTTAAAAATAATTAATGAAGGACATGGGCTTCCAGACTAGCAATAAGCTAATGCCTGTGGAAGATAAATTAACATGTAAGAAAGATGCTACACCATATTCCCATGGAGAATTATGGAGCTTGCTTTACACAACCATGAATTATCCCTGACATCAAAATGCTTATTAGAATATTCCTCTCCACTGCTGAGTATTTAATGATAACCTTGGTGGCTTTACCCAATACGTTAAAAGCTCTAACACATTCACCATAAATCCCAGATCAGGCACCATATTTTACTTCTCTGAGAAGCAATTAGTTCTTGGAGTTCGGACAAACACCCAATGGCCTTTCTTATGTTGTTGATAAAGGTTTACATCATAAAGGACCCCGCATAAAACATTCAAAAAGCATTAGTAACTGTTCATAATTTTGCAACATTTATATCATATGAGAAGGGCCAATTTTCAATTCATCCATTATCTCTCCCCTTCTCGTTCTCTATTTGAGACTTATGCAAGATCCACTAAATAATGTGAACAAAATATAATTATTATATACAATTCGTTCAACACGAGCAGTCTTTGTGATTTCACATTTGAAACGCTTGAGGTTTTCAGTTAATATTTCACAAACTGAAATGCACTGTACAAAAATCACGTATCACAGAACTACTTACAAGTGTTAATTAAAATGTAAAGAATTGATTCTGGACTACAAGAAGCAATCAACACACAATATTGCACTTGAGATTCTCGAGGTAGTGTAATGGTGATTCCAGGATAGCTTGGAGGAAACTGGCTCGACAGCGCCCTCTATGTTGAAGATGTCTCAAGTAGAGGGAGATAAGCGACTCCTGTTCAATCAGTATGAAGGACAATTGCACCAAAGATATGTCCCCACTCACCTTCATCTGGCGATCAATTAGTACATTGAATTATCAACTAAAACCACCAAACTTGGAATCTGAAAATTGTATATAGATTGAACGTTATGTGCATCAGTATTAATGCAAGTCGTATATAAAGTATTGAGCATGAAGAGATGGCAATGCAACACTCATGGCAAAACCAATCCTCCAGGGGACATATTGATTGTCAAGGCATTACCACCTTGAGGTTACCCATTGAAATTTATGAGGATGTATGTATATGCTGAATTATGAAAGTGTAAGGAATGATACCGACAGAAATGCTCCTGGGTGTCAAAACTGGAAATCGAAATGTTTTGTGTGATGAATGATGGGGTAATGTTCCGAGGGAAGAGGAAACACATTTTGAAAGTAATTGCAGTTTCATTTTGTTGAACTAGTTCAACACTGTATTCATTGTTCCAGGTATGTCACTGTGACCTGTGAAACTGGAGTAACCTAGTGTCTGGTATCATGAGCCACATCCAACATCACCAGAATACAGTGAGATGCCAATGGGCCTGACCACCAGACTTAAAGGAGCACCTGCTGCTGTGGACCAACAAGTAAACACAAATTGGATCTCAATGAAATCCCAACCCATAAATGAAATATGCAGAACAAGGTACCATGTATTACAGTTATCAATCATTTCAAAATCACAAATATCATGTCAAATGTCCACAACTGATAGACTACTGTTTAGTCCATGAATATATACAATTCTTACAATTTTGAAAAAAGAAAAGGACCCTTGTGAGATTAAGAGCCTGAACCTGAGGAAATCTAGACCTGCTATATTTAGTGTTATTGCATAGCAGAAAGGACTAAGTTGAAGGGAAAATAATGTGGTTCGGGGACTGTGAGACAGATTAACAACTTGATGGTGACCAGCTGAGTTAGTGATACAGCCAGGCATCTGGACAACATATCAGGTCCTTGATTTTCAAAGATCTGTAAGCACTAACCCAGCTAACACACGACGTTCCCACAACGTTATGTTTACGTCAGGGTTTGGTTACGTCGGGAAATGACGTAACTAGGACGTTATTAGAACGTCCTAGGATAACGTCATATCACAACCTTGCCACAACGTTACACATTACGTTCTCTCTACGTCCTTGCAACGTACTTTTCATACTTTGGTGTAACGTACTTGTAACGTTGTCAGGACGTTCGTTTCATATATTTTGTTTACTTGACCTGTTAGAAGGTGTTTGTATTTGCAGTTGACCATCTAATTATTTATCAAGACGATATCGAATCTAGAACAACTTTTGAATAAATTTGTTTTGTTTGCTTTGTTAAATGCGTTCAACTGAAGCAAATAGATAACTTCACGTTTGAAGGTTATAAGAATGTCATTTACAGACGTTGTCACAACGTTACGGTTTACGTAACCAGGACGTCGTAACAGCGTGTATTTCAGACCAAGGTGCAACGTTCGCATAACGTTGGGAGGACGTTCTGTCCACGGCTTGCCAGCACTGACCCGTTGGAACATCGTTACATCTTATTCTCCTCATCCCGGAGTTTACTTGATGGAATATCATATTTAACAGGATCGAAGCATGTGATATTTTCTATTTAAATTACCATATAGATCTATCTCTTCAGTATATAATGAAGTTTATTCATAGTATTTACCTTATTTTTGTTGCATACAATTTATCATTATATTATACACTTGTTGTTATGCTCTTGACTTCACTCATTTCAGGGAAGTTATGAAACATGTCTCCTTCTAGATCTTTTAACCCACAAGATCCAGATTGAGGCACATTACACATGACTTCTTCATGTGACGTCATTGCCTGTGCGAGCACTTTCCCGCTCGCTGACATCACACTTCTCGCGCGGCTGCCAGTCCTACGTGTACAGGGTTCTGTGTCTGTTCCTCACTTTTAAAACGGGCTCATCGCCATAACAGTGAGTAGTTTGTTTATTGTTTTGTTTAGATTAGTAAATTATATGTATTAATTCAGAATGTACTCATTAAGAATAATGAAACTGACTCTTGATTAGATCTATTTACTTGTCCTACTTTTTACACATCCGAAATTCACAGTGTCATTTGATATATTTTTTCAACTGTCAAAATCGGATAATTACTCGGAGCTCTGAATTTCTAAATAACATATTAATGATCACTGATATCAATTTTGCATGGAATCATCAATGATAATTCTGAAACTTTGCCGATGAACCTAGAGTCGGCTGGGATGTTTTCAAAAATACATGCTAACAGTAAGTGCGTTTAAAAGTTCCGCCATTTTGGATACTGAGTAGTGTTTACATACCATATCGTACGTTGATTCAGGGTAAGCGATTTTATTCTTTGAGTGTTTCTCTTTGTCTGAATAATATTTACATAAATATAGTGTAGTATACCACATCTGAAACCGTTAGTTGTTACACAAGTGTTATTAAACGTAGGCATAACTGTCGCATGCTCCAAGGCGGTACGGAGGCCCATGGCTAGGCCCATGGATGTAATTCTATCCTTCAAAGAGGCAAGTCTAGATAAGAGGACATTTCTGCCGTGTGAAATACCATTCCCCTCCCTCAACCCACCCACGTGGTTATCTTTTTGAAATGAAAAAAATCCGATTTTACACCACGTAGCATTTTCGGAAATTTTCAGACATCTAGCCGTCTAATCATTGCTTACAGTGGCTCAATACGCTTAGTATATTCAGGGGAAGAGTATCGTAGCAGGAAATAGAAAATTAAAAATAGATACGATGCAATCATTTGATCATTCATAAAAAAAAACTGTCGAGTAAGTGCAGCGTGACACCATGACTGACGCAAAATCACGCAGAACGACAGCAGTAATTATCGGCATTTCTGGCTTCTTCTGTCATTTACAATGCAAACGATAAATACATATAAATACACAGAGAGTCAGAATAATTCTGATTACTTACATCTCACTTTCATGTACAAAACATCCCTAAATCAAGGAAACTGCTCGCAAAATCCTGTGTACCCATGTCAGCGAGGCCGCTATTTTGAAAGAAATCGGCCCTCGATAGTGATGTCACACGTAAACATCGTTGCACATGTTAGGCAATTTCTTGGAGGTGAAGCTCAGTTGAACAAGAGCAAACACAATGGTCATATCATTCCGACTGCACTTTCAGCATTGTGATTTATATTTTTCGTTCAGATACTTTTTCATGAAACTAATTTCAGTATCTTGATATATCCTTGTTCATCATCATCATATCATATGTGGATATAGGGTATGCATTTTCATTCATTGAAAGCTTTTCATTGTTTGAATATTTACACGGGAAATTGACTCAGTAGTGTACTATAGGATCTATCACAGTTTAAGCCTCTACACAACTGTTAGAGGATCACACGTAGCCATTACTGCAACATGTGCTTCAGTTCCTGTGATGTACAATATTCAGTATGCTGGGACACACATTGCAGTTTCATATAAACAGGCTAATAAACAGCAATTTAATTCAAAGTTATAAGTAAAACTGATAATATTGATGAACATGATTTGTACATTTTCTGTGTAATTTTATAGCCGTATGCAGACAACAACAAAAAAAACCTCGGCATTCAGGGTGTTAAAAATGTAACGGCATGTTCTAATCTTGTGCTTTTGAATAACATTTAGTCTTGAAGCTAAACTATTCTTTTTTCAGATGCACGCGGCCGCTGGGAAAGATGAGGAAGTGCAAGTCTAGAGTGAAACGTTTCTAAGCAATGTATTATACTGGAATAAATGGTTCAGTGTAAACAAAAGAAGAATCTCTGTTATTTGTTACCAGGGCTGAAAGTAGACAGTTTCGAAAAATGCAAACCACACATTCATAATTGCCGAAATGAGTTTTCGAACTGTTGATCACTTTACCTTTTTTCAGCATTCGTAATTTAAATCTAACAAAAACAACGGAAACTATGACTTTTAGCCCTGGATATTGTTATGATCATGGTGACAACAGCCCAGAAACCTAATACAAATATTTTATCCTCAGACTACTGTTCGTTCTGAGTAGGTATATACCCAAAACAACTATAAATAAAGTTGTTACAACGTTATGTTTATGACGTCACGAGGACGTTATTTTTGGGTCGTATGAACGTAGAAAATAACGTTGTGACAACGTTATGTTTATAACGTCACGAGGACGTTATTTTTGGGTCGCATGAACGTAGAAAATAACGTTGTGAGGACGTGTTTTCGACTCCACAAAAAAGACGTAAGTTGGACGTTATATGCTGACGTTCTGGGGACGTAAACGTAACGTTGAGACAACGTCCTCAAAACGTACTTTTGTTAGCTGGGAAGATAGTCGTAATTGCCATACACTAACTTACAACTATCTTAGCGGTAGGAGACCTTTGAAAATCTAGGATTAGGAAGTGACCTTACAGTGCAGTCACTGTGGTCTTTATATGACATATAAGATAAGATGTGTATAAGATGGACAGTGGACTAGAGCTTTCAAGGCACTCCCATCAGGCCATGAGTATCTATCTAAAACTGAGCTGGTTCTGAACTCGAGGACAAACTTAATCTGGTCTTCCGGCATAATGACAACAGTCCACATTGTAATCCTTTTTATACATGACAGGTACATCCTAAACAAACAAATTTGGGATCATGAAATATGTTTTTACTTTTACCATTTTAAGACTGAGTTTTCATGTCATTAAATTCAAAAAAATATTCATGATACAGACAATTATATTTCAGTACATGTCAGAAGACTTCTGAATTTCTATTTCTGTTATCAGTCTGTCAAGACCAACTGAAAATAGTAATATGTAAGCAGTCCTTAATATCTTTGAGCAGTATATGAGAAACAAGTTATCAATGCACATGCAGTCTGGTTGTAAACTTGTCATCATTCAGTAATTGGAATTATTTGACCAAGAGAGAACTATCATCAGTTCTCCTACTTCTCAGATAGGTGTCCATCAATAACACTTCCCGATGAGGGAGCTGCAGCCTGTGGCAGGGCCTTCTCTCAGGGCATGCATCTCATTAACCAGATGTGCCCTAACAGTGAGCTAGTATTCTGCAAATAGGTGTATTAATTCCTGTCTTTGTTGATTCCATGGCATCACTTCAGCACAGTGGGAACAGCAGTCAGAGATGTACAAGCACATGCACATGATATGCAGCCGCCTGTACCTCTTGACATGATGTGCTGTAAATCTGATGTAGCATGTCATCTCGACTGCAGGGGATGAGAACTAATGTCTTCATGCTTTCCTCACGCCATTATTTTCTTGCTCCTTTCACCTCAGACAATTATAAAGAGATCTTATTCTGAGAAAATCCTTATGCATGTGTACCTACTTGAATGTTTTTGAGTTGTTTCAAAATAACAGTGCAGGACATCTGTACAGTTCTGTTTAGATAAAAGCTGGCTCTGTAAAGCATCCCACTGACGAAAACATACATCAAAGGACTGAGCATAACAAGCTTGTCCAGTTTTTGTCAGCATGAGGTTACAAGATATCTTAAATTTGAGGTCCCTGTATCTCACAGTTGTGGTAGGAGCCAACAAGATGAGGGTCAGGTGATCAGGCTCTCCATCTAGATGATCTCGGGGAAACGTGAGTGAGTGAGTGAGTGAGTGAGTGAGTGAGTGAGTGAGTGAGTGAGTGAGTGAGTGAAGTTAGATTTATGCCACTTTTAGCAATATTTCATCAAAATCACTGGGCGGGGCACCAGAAATGGGCTTCACCTGGAGTGAATAACTGGTTCAAATCATGTCACAGCATGATTTAGATCTATGAATTGTCATTTTAACAACTTATGTACGATACCTCCAGATAGGTCTAGATGTTATTGCTATAAACCACAAGTTTGTCTGATCTAAATATTAGTAAAAGGACAGTGCAAATGTCAATGTAATTTTGCAGATGAAAGTTGGAAATCATTAGTGAATACTATACCAATAATATCAGTGAGTGAGTGAGTGAATGAATTCTTTTATGCTGCACTCAGCAATATCCCAACTATATGGCAGCTGTCTGTAAATATTCGAGTCTGGATCAGACAATCCAGGGATCAACAGCATGAGCATTGATCTGCACACTTAGGAACCGATGACATGTGCCAACCAAGTCAATGAGTCTGACCACTTGATCCCACTAGTCACTTCTTAAGACAAGCATAGTCACCTTTTATGGCAAGCATGGGTTGCTGAAGATCTCTTCTATCCCGGACCTTCATGGGTCACCATTAATATCAGGGTGTGACAGCTTGACACAAAAAAGAAACCCAAAATAATGCTGGTCTTCATGTCTACCACTTCCGTGAAACCCACACGTAAAACTATGATTCCATGATTCAAACCGTTCTGTTTTGGTCATTAACAGCTATGACTGAGTCACCAGATTTCCCTAAAATATATTTAACCGAACACACAATTTCACATTTTGGAAGTACATGTTCATCACTGTTCCCTGCATACACAGATTATTTTATCACCTTTGGTCCACCTTTGGAACAGTAACATTAATGCTGGATTTTTACTACTTAGGAAGTCTCTTTCTGTTCACAAGTCTTTGGCAACAGAGCACCTGATCCCACTCCAAGCATTTATCCTTATCTCAGCAGTTTAACTCTGACTTGATGCCTCATCAACAGAGCTGACAGGACATGGATCTTCACTTGCATACCAGTCATAGTACATGGATGCTGAGTCCCTGGCAGATTGTAACAGGAC
Organism: Haliotis asinina; assembly: GCF_037392515.1. Taxonomy (NCBI): domain Eukaryota; kingdom Metazoa; phylum Mollusca; class Gastropoda; order Lepetellida; family Haliotidae; genus Haliotis; species Haliotis asinina. The sequence goes on from NC_090287.1 coordinate 8,684,164, forward strand.
ACTCATTGTGTCCAACATATGCACAAAAAGCCTGCCTATCTGATGAGATCAGATGGGCAAGGAGAACAGGGTACATGAGCTATGTCTGCTTTCACTTACCAAACAAACATGTTCCCATATCGCCTGTATCAGGACAGAGAAATATGCAAGGACTTACTAAGAGAAACATCAATTTGACTTCTTGTTGAACCCAAGTGCTATTGGAAGGATGGTGTAGTTTTCAATAAGCAGAAGCATGGCCATCTCCTCAGCGGTGGAACTACTAACCTTGGTGGGTACACATTGTGTGAATGGTCAAGTGATGCAAATCATTCAACAAGCTTCACTACACATTGCGTGAAAGGTAATTAAATCAAGAATGTTAAAAGTGTCAATATTAACACATGTCTAAATATAATCTTTTTGAGAATTTATTGAGAAAAGAATCAGACAGTAACAAAAAACGCAGTTTAAAAGATGTTACTAGGTAGATTATATAGTCAAAATTGTAATTCTGAGAAAACGAATCTGTGAAAATGTAATATTATAAATATTTCATGCATAAAGCTCATTGTACACATTGGTAAAGATTGTATTACGCACTGGCAGGGATCACATTATACATTCGTAAGGATCATATATCAAATGAGTGAAGATCATGATTATTCTGAAAGCAATAGTCAGAAGATAATTGTTCTCAAATTACGTCTAGCAGTATATCAAATCATACATCTTCATCATACTTAGGTCAAATGAGACTGATTCTCTGAGTGAAATTACAAACGCCCTTGAAACTAGGACTTATGCAATGACAGTGACATGGGTAGATCCAACAGGGGATGATTTATGTGGTATGCCATCAATGTACCCAAGTAGGCATTCTCTGCTCCGACAAGTCCTGAATAGACAAACCCTGTTGTTTTTTCCCTTCAAACTGATGGTTACCTCAAAGCTTCATTTACATGGAAAACTTCCCTTCTCCCTCTAATGTTGAAACAGCAGTGTCTAACTGTACTGGCATTTTTAAGGCAGACGCCTTGGAAAAAATGACTTCACTTAAAAAAGATTGACTGTATAATGGGTTATGGCCATTATTAAAAGCTGAATTAATTTTGTGTGCAAACTGTTATTTGTGTGTTTTTGCCAGGGGCCATTTAACATTTAACAGAGAAATGAAACATATGTATATCATAAAAACCTGTTGAAGGAGGACAGTAAAATAAGTACAATATCAGACTTAGATATAAAACTAGCATAGGAAGTTCAAACTAGTATCACTATTGGCACAATACAGTATGAAAACAGGCTATAGATCGCCAACAACAGAAGGTAGATCACCAGACTAGAGACTTATATCTGTTTGAGGATTTGAGGACCTGCATCACATATATTGATGTCAACCATTCAAACACTGATGAAGACGAAGTCAAATCAACTAGAATGAAAGTACTTTTTGCTCACATGTGACTTTGAAGTTAAACTGAATTAAAACTGAGTATAGACTTAAAAACCTGAACAGAAGATTGTATTCAGAACAAATGTTGCCCATGATAGCCTATGTCCAAGTTAGTATCGTTTTGTACTTTGTCATCAAACTGCAGTCTGGCAAAAATATTTTGCACAGCATGCCAAATTTGATGATCATTTAAAAATCAATTAGTCTTTCACTGATTATGGTCACAAGTTATTGTCAGAAAGGGAGAACCAGATGGAGAACCTTGTACGGATACCAAGAGTAAATTAACCACCCTCTGCCTCATTAGAAGAGACAAGACCAGCTTTAAATGAGTACTCATGTCCTGTCTGGTGTCTTGTGCTGTTGTACTTGGAGTGACAGTTTGCAGACAGGCGCCAGTGGTGCATGGACATGTCCATCCCAGGCAGCTCACAGGGAATAAGACATCTGGAGGTATCCTAGCAGGACACAATTAGATTGAGTTTTACATCAGATAGCAAGCATTAATCGGTTGCAAGCAAGTACACACTGCTTGCTAAAATTTGGTTTTATGCCAGGTTTAATAATATTCCAGCAATATCATGGGGCTTCACACACTCTGCCAATGTACAGAAGCAAACATGGGTCGTCAGCTTGATGGGTGAATGCCTTAACTACTATAGGCTACCCCCTCCCCCGTCTATGCTTGTCGTAAGAGGCGACTAACAGGATCAGGATTGCTGATTTGGTTGACACGTGTCATCGGTTCCCAATTGTGCAGGTCTATACTCATGTTGTTGATCACTGGATTGTCTCGTTCAGACTCCATTATATATAGACCGCCGCCAATTAGCTGGAATATTGCTGAGTGCGGCGTAAAACTAACCTCACTCACTCACAGGCTACTTCACTGCCCAAAAAGACTGAAGACCACACATTTTTTATGTCAGGGTAAACCCATGAATGTTCAATGGTGTCCAGAGGTCAAGGATCACCAGTCCTGTGAAAGTGGGAGTTGAACTCAGATTCAATGGCGGGATTTTCCTGCCAGGGGTTGCGACTCTGCAGCAAGTCTGACAAACGTGCATCTGTAAAACAGACAGATACAACGATCACAAACTAACCTGTCTGGCTGTTACCAGGGATTGGGTTATCAATATTGGATCAAACCTAATCTGATTGTTTACAAAAAGTGCTATCAATTATGTACAGTAAGTGTTCAATTGTATAAACAGCTGTTCCACATCTCACTCCATGTATTTCAGACCTATCTGATTCCATCATATCCATGATGCATATCCAACACCATCTTTACACTGGCACATAAGAAATTCTTCTGACAAAGCTTGAGCTCTCAACATTTTCTGACTTGCCTGATGACAGATGCCTTTGATGTTTATTGAAACCATGCAAGAACATGGCTTTTAAGACCAACACTGGCATTTATTTGGATTCCCTTGACAGAAGGTCTGAACATATCAACAATACATAGTTGATGGGCAAAAACAATTCACAACGTCCCAGATGTTCATACAGATCACACCCATACAGTGGGAATAATCATCTCTTCTCTCTCTCTTTCTCCTGAAACAATAGCCCTCAGTATAACACCAGATGAGTCAATAAGCCTCACTTAATTTTCAAAGTGGCCATCCCCTCCTTGGCTGTAATAATATTACCTTGTAAACAGCCTCAAACAATTTACTTTACGTTAAGGAATTTTATTGATAAAGTAGCAAACAATGTTAAAATGAGGTTTTCTGTTGACCAGATGTTTGCTGAAACAATCCTTCGAGAAGTAGCGGCAAATTGAAGACAAATAGCCTCCCAACTTTTATCGGGATAATAACAGGCAAATTTGCTTTCTCAGAAAATGCCAGGGCACGGCATGAATGTAAAACAGCGCCAATGACGTAATGATCACATGGCACGGATAATAACAAAATTTGAGGATAGCTGGTATGCACCATATGTTGGATAGGTGTGGTGGAGGTGGGCTCTTCACTGCTAGCAGATCACAGGTACGGGCAGCGAGGAATGCTGGAATCGAGGTGACTGACTTGATGGAGTGCTTAGTTACACCATGTCACATGACGAATACAACAGAGGGCGTCACTGAGTTTAGTTTTATGCTGCTTTTAGAATTATTCCAGCAAAATCAAGTAGGGGGGACACCAGAAACACATTTCACATATTGTACCCATGTGGGGAATGCAACAAAGATCTTCTGCATGTCTAGCAAATGTTTAACCACTAGGCAACCCCACCAAACTGAATACAACAGAACATACATAAAACAAGCACCCTATTGTCTGTAATCTGAATTATCAAAACAATGAACTAATGCAGACAGTTTTCCTTGACCTGTCATCTATGATCAATTACAAAAACAAAAACATACCATCAGTAAACTTATTACTATCTGATCAAATGCATTTAATGTCTTCACAAGTTAGTCAAGAACAGAACAAAGCGTTTTCTTTTAAAAGTGTTCCTAACACAAAGGGTAAATAGCCTGCATTCATAACAGGAGCAGAATGTACATTTTCTTCTGGAGGCAGCCAACCTATAAACCTTTGGATCAGAAAGAGAAACATAAATCAGTAAGCTCTGGATATATTTATATGTTGAACTACTCAGCTCTGAAGACAGTCTCTCATAGATGATTGGAAGGAAAAACAATCATAAAAAGTAAGCAAGTGCTTCAATCGACATGGTGTTTTTCTTTATTTCTCAATCAGCATCACTAGCTGTGTGGGTGAGGTGCCTTCAGAGTAAATCAGTGAGCATGGTTTACTCCAGATTTAGCAATACCAATCCCACCAATACCAGATATGGGTTTCACACATTGTATCCATGTGGGAATTGAACCTGGGTCTTTGGCATGATGAGTGAATACTGAAACCACTTGGCTACCCCTTCGCCCCAGGTGCTTTCAGAAATACTGGAGACTTCTGCAAGGTTGCAAGAGTGAGTGACTGAGTGAGTTGGTTTTTATGGTGCTTTTAGTAATATTCTGGTAATATCACATAGGGGATAGGCGGGAGGGGGAGAGAAGCGCTTCACACAATGTATCTGTGTGGGGAATCGAACCGAGGTCTTCTGCATGATGAGCGAATGTTTTTACCACTACCCATCACAATTACAATCACAACAAATAAAGATAAAACCAAAATTAATATTTCAGCAAATCATTGCTACAATGGCGGAGCTGTTTAATGGCAGAGTAAGGGACTGAGTTAGTTTGGGGATATTGTTGTTTTCGCAATATTTTGACGATAACACAATAGGGGACACCAGAAATTGACTTAACACAATTTACTTATTTTTTTTATCAGGAAACAAGGTGTAAGAGACCTTTCCATCTGTCAAGTTGTACTGTCCAGCCAAGATCAGGTGGTGTGAGAGACCTCTGTATCTGTCCAGGTTGAACTGTCCAGCTTAGATCAGGTGGTGTGAGAGATCACTCCATCTGTCCACGCTGAACTGTCCAGCCAAGATCAGGTGGAGGGCTTTCCAACTTTATAGGTAGGACAGTCCAGTCAACATCTGGGATACGCTTCAGTGCCCACTAAAAAAAAACAAGTAGTATCCAGTCAGAAGCAGTCTTTGGTAATATCTTCACAACAATTCAAAGCATGACCAAGAACATGCTCTGACAAAAAATAATGTTACAAAACTGTAACAGGGAACAAATGCATTCTGTCACTCTGTCACACTACAAAGATTCTCTGCTAAAAAGTTGATTAAGATTTAAGTACAGCTGTACAGTTGATATATTATGTCTGCATTCAGCCTATTCCTGGAGAATTACTGAGTTTTCTTTGTTAAGTATTGACATTGCTGTGGCACCTGCCAAACTTGATTTTTTTTTTTATTTTGTAGATAAATTAAATAAATCAAACCTGTGTAATTTATCAGCAAAAATGTTTGATAACAAATAACAAATCAGGAAGTGTATTATTATCAGAAATATGAGAGAGATTGGCAAAATTGCAATTTTCCAGATGATCACAAACCTCAGACGTAGATTTGAAACCAGAGACAAGCAAAGTATTCATGTTGACTCATCCAAACATTTATTTTTAAGCTGCATTATTTTGGGATTTTATTCAAATTTCTAAACTTTATATCTTTAAATCTTTCAAGAGAAAAAAAAGCTGCAAAATAGAACTGATGATTTATGAGGGTGTATTTTGTGTGATAAACAAAACTGAATAAATATGCCTTTTCCAAAGCATGTGCTGGGTAAATATTTACAGTACATTGTTATTAAATAATTCTTGGCAACCATAGTATATCATCCAAAATAGCATCTCTGATAAAACCACACACATGACCTTGACCTGTACACACTCCACCATTCATCAAATGAATAGCTTGTATACAAAATGATTTATTTTAGGAAAATATGTCCAGTAGGGATGGAGAGTGCCAAAGAAAACCAGTCTATCAAGTTTGGGGGAATCAATCTGGAGTTATCAGCTGTTGAATCTTGGCCGTCTATCTGATTAGTGGGGTGTGTTGGAGTGTTAACCTGGCTCTGTGTAATGGCTCTCTGCAGTAACACCATTTCTTACACTACAGTCTTCAATCACTGCCTTGGTTTACTCAGGGCTAAAGAGGGGCTACAAGGGCGATAACCATGTCAATTGATATGAAAGGACAAGCTCTACTGCACACAAATTGACACTGTTGATTGATTCTATTTGCAGATAAATTTGTTATAACATGTGAAGTCAATATCTTAGCTTCATGATTCTCTCCATCTCGGCAAACTAAGATGACAAGATAGTTTTACAAGCACTATATTTGTCACAAATTGGCACTGTTGACTGATTGTATTTGCTGATAAATTTGGCAGTTCATACAAGCTCATTATCTAGGTTTTACAACTCTCTTTCTCACAACTGAAATGGGCAGGTTCCATTACTACCATTACAATATTACTGACATAACCTGAAATTAATACTTTGTGTTCTTATAATACATGAAAAAATGACAAAACCTATTTCATGGGAAAAAGTTAATTTCATCAGATGACAACCTAAGTGCATGAATATTTCAACCATGGTCATCAGAATGCTATTTCTGTCTCTGTAGGGTGCAGCTAATCACAGCTACTTGCAGCAGTGGTTGATGGTGTGAGCAGCAATTTGGATTTTTGTGATTAAACTAAAAAATTATTCCTACTTTATCCTCCTCAGCAGTCTGCTAAGAGACCAAATGTTTGTCTTCGGGATGGAATGATCCACGAAATGATTATGAGGACTTAATCCATGGTAGTCAAGGCAGAGTCAAGTCATATAAGTAAATTTTTAACAAGCTTACACACAAATGTATCACATGCAGACCCAGCCACACAAAACAAACACACTGCTATATATCTGGGTGGTTGGGAAAATGAGTGAGTGCGTGGGTGGCAGAGTCAGTGAGAGAGAGTGTGAGTAAGTGAGTGAGTGATTTATGCTGTGTCACATCAGTGCATAACAAACTTTCACACTTGACAATTGAATCTGTTTTTTTTATGTGATGGACCACAAATGTACCAACCAGTCAACCCCTTCCTGATCTTAACCCTCAAACAAGCATTGTCACCAAGACGACATAATTCCCCACCGCAAATTATCAAATCAAACTTAAAAAGAAATGAAGGTGAAAATCAATTCAAATGACGAAAAAAAACATGACCAGTCAACCTCTCTTGATATATTGCACTATAGTTGTTCAAACACACAAGTATTTTCAACAAACACGTTGACCTTGACATAATGTCTTTGTTTATGAAATGTGTGAAAGTAGTATTAAAGAAATTACTTATTGAAAAACATTCAAGGGAAGTCTTGAGGGTGTACAAAGAAAATCCAGTGAAATGTTCTTTAGATATTTTGCTGAGTATTTTAATATGCAGTTTAATACGACCCTGACAATTATGTGAAGGTCAATAAAATCGACTTGACCTTACAACTTCCCTAGATGAAGCTTGAAGATGAAGAAAATCCAGTGAATGGTTCTTGAGATATCTCACTGACTGGCATAACATGCAGGTTGACATGCTGAAATCTTCAAAGTGTTGACATGACCTTGAAAGTATGTGAAGGTCACAAAGAGTAACACATTCTCATTTGAGAATAATGGTCAAGGTCACCAACCTGACTGGGACCTTTCTTATCATGAAACACATGTCATGTAATGAACCAAGGTACCAAATATGAAAAAAATCTATTCTACATTCCTTAAGATATTTTAATTTGTACGGGTGGATGGACAGAGCCTAATACTATATCATCTGCTTCACCCTAAACATGTAGGTGGGGACAATGAATGTCTACCCTAACCAGGTGGATTCATACTTCAAATTTTGGCATAGTCATTATCTTCCTTTTCAGACAGAATCAGAAATGAACTTTTTCACCCACACAAGCAATCACTGCCAAGCACTGAAAAGACTATAACTATTTACCTGCTGTCATAAGGGAATCTACAGCTGTGCCAGAGTCACAGTTTGCTCTGACTTAGGGTACAATGATTCCTTCAAGCAGCAAAGGGGCTGTTGGGCTATTTACCAACCATGTTCAACAGACACCTGATACCAAGTTAAGGAATGTAATATGAAAACAAACATGACTAGGACCAGTTCTACTTTGTAAACCATATAATATTCTAAACAGAACCATCCCACCTGTTCAACAGAAGTGTCTTCACACTGGCAAAAGGTATAATAGGATCCATGAAAAATTCAGAACAACAACAAACATTATGGTTTAGCATTCAGGACGTTCCGACACAAAGGTCTGTGAAAGTACCATCAGTTTTAGCAAACATTCCTTCATGAAAACCTCCCTAAACAGTGACTGCATCTTGTATATTGCTCTTGTTTTATGTGGCCTTAATCGTGGGTTAGTGAACTATGAAACATCCTCGTAAGTCCCAGATAAACAGTCTGCATTAACCTGAGATGCTATACTCGACAAAAGCCTAAACATTGTCAGCAGGTGATCAGAACACTTTGGGAAAATAGGCCAGGCATCACTTCATAAAACCAACATCTAATTCCAATCCACAATTGTGATAACCCTGCCTGATCAGCTATCATGCCGTCAGTCTGCTGCAATACAATACTTAATATCATCTACAGTGTGGTGGCATTCAGAATGTCAATGCCAGGCAAATAAATATATAAAACCTGCACTATCAGCATTTACATAAGTTGTTTTAGATGTGAAAATAGCATCAAGCATGTTGATAGAACAAGCAGCCAGATTAAAACTCTGGAAAAAGGAGAAAACATTGGCATCACATCAGGTGAGGTGGCTGGAGGCAATACTGGTTCAAAATATGTTTCAAGATTCTGCATATCATACAATAATGAAAAGGGATACAATTTTATCAGAAAGCAGAACAAAAAACAGATGCGTCAACTGATACTACTCACTTGACAACATATCAGGAACTTACTACTTACAACTGCTGATTGGAAGTATCTTACTTTCGGAGAGTAACCTGCTGCGAGGTTTTAAGAGTTGGATTGTATCAACAGCAGTTAATGTGGCTCTCAGGCTGGTGACAAGTCATAATTGTCTTACATGAAAATTCCATGATGATGATTTTGTAAAGTGATCTGCTGTTTTTCAGCTGAGACCCTGGGTAATGAACTGGGTTCAGTCTTTCAAGCCATGAATTCCTTGGTCTCTATGCTGCATGCAGACTTTTTCTTGCCCACTGTCATCAAACCAGCCTTATCCCATGTCTATGTCTTATTCTCTCTCATATTTGTTGCATTTAGAATGTTTATTAGTTTCAACCAAAACAGAGCATTTATTTTAACGAACCATTCAGATGAATTGAAAGGTAACAAAAACAAGAGCAAACTTGCAAGAAATATCTAAACACCAAGACATAACAAGGAGTTGACATTCCTTCTGTAGATCAATATATACATCAAAGAATGTCTGTCACTTGATATATTTGAAATACAGTTGTTCACCTTACAGTTTAGTGGTACAACTGACCTGTTGGCATATGTGAATGATTCTCTGTATTCTTTTAACATTTATCATCCATATATTACAAAGCACTTTTCAATGGCAGAGCTATTCATTGCAAAGTAATGTTACATTTTCAAATGCAAAACCATCACGAAATAGCAAAGTCATTAATATTCATGCTCAGTTATGATCAATGCCCCATTAGAAAGTACACTGAGGGTATCATGCAAAAATCAAAACCACCATAATAATGACTTAATAGCTCTTGAAGGTAACTAAAAATACTCCCTAAACATTTGTGGCTTTAAACTGTCTGTTCCCTTTAAAAATCAATGTTAGAAAAATGGTTGTCAGGAAGAGGTATCTGCCTAAAAAGCTGAAACTGGACAGTAACCCATAAGAGACTTAATGACAGGGTTGAACAAATGTGATGAGGAATCAAATGTTAAGAAATCACAAAAAATGAAACATACAATATAAGCTTGTGAAGTCAGTGTACTGTTTCCCTAAGTTCCACGTGAGATCCTTATGGTATTTTCTTTGTTTCCATAGTAGTTATTTGGCAAATTTCAAGAAATTCATCTAGATATTTCACATATCAACCTAATTCTAAACATGTTTGTTTTAACAATTAAGTGCCTCATGAAATTGTCTTCAAAGGACTGCCACTGTCAAGTGTTATAATGTTGTGAGTGAGAAAAATGGTAAACAGACCTCTAAACTTGACATTCTGAAAACTAGAAAACTTGTTTCCAAGTTCAAATAACTGAATCATATAGTACATGGCATTCCACCTGTACATTAAAATGAATATGTTTTGTAACTGTAACCAGACTTCATGCTATTGTACTTGCAAAATAAAACTGAACACTGATAACTCTTTACTTTGAGATGAATGAGAGTGAGGGCACACAGGTGTCTCCTAAGGTTCCTATGTTAACAGCAACCCAGAGGGACTGTGATTGTTCTGATTGTTGTCCTCACAATGTTATTACAGGGAAGTGGCCATTACAGTGAAGGGAGTTGGAACATGAGTGAACACTGTGCTCAGTGAGCGAGTGAGTGAGTGGGCTGGGTTATTGCAAGCAATATCACAGTCGGTGACACCAGAAATGGGCTTCACACATTGTATCCATGTGGGGAATCAAACCCAGGTGTTCGTTGAGACAAATGAACACTTTAACCACTAGGCTACCCCACCACCCCCATGTAGCTGGTCTAAGTTGCCCACTGTGAACATCCTCCACTGTCTATGATGGACACCCTACTGTATGCTGGTCAAACTGACCAGTAGTTGTTTTTGTCTTTTCATGCCAATCAGCAGGCAGGATAACAAGGACCAGTATTTTGGTCACAAATGATTTGGGAAATCTAGACACTGTTTCCAAAATACAGGCAGACAATGATGAAGGTTGTCAGGGTGTAAATTGACTGCATTTTATTTACATATGAACAGCTTTGCAGGAATTCCAACAATTATCAAGGAATGCAACTCTGAACACCAAGGGACACAACTTTAAACACCCAAATCTATGAAACAACATTTGGGTGCTCATACCAGCTGTGTGGAATAGGTGGTGAGAACACTTAACCACCTCCCAGATATGGCACCATGAACTGTCACTGGCAGTTTCTGCAAGCCAGTGTTCTGTAAATACAATGAATACTTGCCTCTGTTACAAGAGTTATGTTATGAGTAACACCTAAGTGTACGGTACAGAAAACAGGAACAAAACTGACAGAGTGAGTGAGTGAGTTTGGTTTTATGCTGCTTTTAGCAATATTCCAGCAATATCACGGCAGGGGACACCAGAAAATGGGCCTCACACATTGTACCCATGTGGGGAATCAAACCGGGTCTTCGGCATGACGAGTGAATGCTTTAACCACCAGGCTACCCCACCGCCCCTAAAACTGACAGAAAAGACGATTGCAAGAACATAAAAAAAATGCAAAAGCAATATCAATGCTTCACAGCTGTATCCTTAATTCCATAGTAATACCATAGTGATATCAGTAAGCCAGCTATTTTGGTGACTTCAAAGAAGGATGCAGAGGATATGCATGCAGCATGTCATTTTTCTTTGTAGATATATCTGCACACGGAATACAGTTTCATAATGCTGCAGTGATGATAATGAAAGCTGGACATTAGGAAAGAACATTTAAACACTTCAAAAATAAAGCTGACTTATCAATTTCAACAACTTTTATTCTTTATCAATTTGCACCAACATGTGCATTAAAATGCCACATAAAGATATTATAGAAGGATGCCCTGTTGCCAGACTAGCGTCTACAGTCTGTAATGAACATATTTCACAGAAAAAGGAAATTATCTTCCTAAAAATATATACATCGTCAGAACCTCAGAACACTGTTGAGCCCATGTAGATTTTCTTAAGGACTACGACTAAATTGATCTTAATATGTCAAGATAACATGGGCTATGATGTGATGACAAAGTTTGCCAGCAATGGGAAACAAATGCATTTTACCTAAGAGAGCCACAATGTGCTCACAAAGATGTTAAGATGTTTCCATTAATTTCATAAAATAAGTTCATTCCATCTCTGAACTCATTTGAGGATCTTTTCACCATGATAGATAATAGCACTTGTAATTCAGACAGTTTACCTCCTTCCTTTTCATTGAGATTGATGAAACAGTTTTCAGTTTCTGAAATCTCTAATCTATTTTATGAATCATGCTTTGCAAAAAGTAGTTCAAATGATAATCTCTGTGTTTTCAACATACAAGTTACATTTATAACTAGTTCATAAAATGTACTAGGCAAAAAATCTTGTCACTACTGGAAAGATTTCACTTTTAAAACAAAAATACTATATATGCAATGATTGTAATGTACTGATGTTTCTTCTCATCTGAATGAAACCAATCTTCCATTTTTTATTGAATATTTATTCCACAAAATTACAAATGTCAAGGAAAGGGAACAAATGTTCTTGACTTCCTGGAATGAATCTGAAAGCTTTGGAAAAGTTTCTCTCTTCTTTTGAATTGATTCAAATTGAACACAAAAATCAATTTGTAATAAATGCAATTTATTTGGCTGTCTTTGGTCTATGAGGGCACATCCTGTCTGGAGAGGGAGCCGAATCAAGTCCAATACTCATGTTTAAGTCCCATACGATTGTGTGTTCACAGCAATATCCGGCTATTTACGACCATTTCCCCCTGTCACTCTTAGTTCTCATCCAATCAGAAAGAAGAGAAAGAAACAGGAACACATCGCTTACCTTGACTCAGTGTATGACTGACAAGGATTGACACTAACTGGAAGAAAAAGACGATTCATGGACAACACGTTATTGAGTTTCTTGCTGTTATTACAAGGCAAGCTCTCCAATTCCTTTGAAAGTTCTACTTTATGAGAGGTCAATGTCTTTTCTTTAGTGCATCCAGTAAAGTAACAAGTGTGATATTGTTCCATCACATTGAAGTAATGCAAATAAATCACACCTCCCTGTGAAGATACAAAAATATCTCTAATTTCCTGAGAATTTTTCAATATTATGCTGTGATTGTCTAAATTTGAAGAGTAGCATCATCATATGTCTTGAATACTGAGTATAAAGATGATTGACTTAATAGAGCTCCAGACAGCAATATATACTGCTCAAAATGGTTAAAGATTCTTTTGTCTTCCAAAAGTTGATCTGTCACTGCAGCAAAATGAAAGACACTTTATACATTTGAAAGTACACCCTTTTCTTCACAGAAAGCTTTACAAATATTCATGTTGGTTTTGGTTGGCTGCTTGGTTTGTTATTTAACACCACACTCAGCAATATTACTGCTATATGGTGGCAGTCTAAATAATCCAGTCTGGACCGGACAATCCAGTGATGAACAGCAGAGGCATCGATCCACACATTTGGGATGCGATGACAGTCAGTGAGCCTGCAAATGTGCAGGACAATAATGTCCTCACATTATGGTATTTAAGTTGTTTTAGCAAGTACTGATGGACAATGTCAAATATCTGTACAATACCATGCAGTCAGCCATGACTGGTACCGTCTGTCAATCCCTTTCCTAAAATGCATGTAATGGAAGGTTGGTGCAGGCAAGAGGTGAATGCAGAGGCCAGAGTTAGTCCACAAAACTGAAATAAAACCCAATGAAGGAAAAGGGCAAGCATGCCCTGAGGGCTGTTTCTTGTTGATCAAGCCGTTTGCCCTTCAAATGCTAATCAAACATTGTTTTACTAATTCATCAGGCAGGATTCACCTAATTCATTCCATGTGTTAACATAATAAGTGCTACTTATCTCAAGGGTATTCCAGAATCCTCACTGACTTAAAAAATGCATGACTCATGCTTGTGTGCTGGGAAGATTTCGGAGAGCATTTCAATAAATGTGGAACATCAAAGTATTTATGTATTTTGTGAGTGGATTATGTGCTCTTACATAACATCAAGAACATTCCTACACTGAAGGTCTCTTAGCCCTGTCCTGAAGGCACACAGGTTTTCATGAATGGTGAATCTGTCCATCAACAGGAATCAATACAAGACCAAGACCATGAGCAGAACATGAGGACTATATCAGAAGCTCCTTCACAAGTCCTAACATAATCTGTACAATGTCATGAAAAGATATATTTCTTCAGATGACATAAAAGAATTGAGGGAAAGAATGATGTAGGGAAAGAGGGATGCTTTTAGTGTCTTTTTGTATCTCCTGACAAAATGTTTTAAGGAGACATTTCAGAAGGTCAGTATTAACCTTCAATTTCACCATTAGGCCTATATAAAATGTGGCTCTGATTATTTGGCTGACTCTTGAATTCTCCTGCTGATCCTATTTTTTGCAGTATGAATAAAATAAGCTTTCAGATACCACTGTCTTTTCCCTAGCATAGACAGACATCAGTCAACTGAGAGAGAAAGTTGACATTATGGCCACAAGTTTGACTCAAAACAAGAACAACAACAAAAAAACAAAAACAATTGCACAGTGACAAAAGCGTTATTGGTTCATACCTTACTTCTCCCAAGACAAATATAAAACGAGCATTGTAAGTAAGATGACATAGTCCCCTGCTGCAAATTAACGATTTAAACTTAAAAGTAATGAAAGTTTAAGTTAACTATCTACAAAAACATGATGAGCCAAACTCTCATGCTATGGGTCATTTGCATGAAGGTGAACTTTTTTGGCGTGTATAAACATTGAACAAATTTAGTTTTGGCTTTCATGCTAATGGTGATCCTTTCTCAATTAACAAGAACAACATAGGACTGAGCGTTTGTTTAAGCAGCCTCGATGAGGATGAAGGGATAATTCAAACAAGTTGAAAACCAACCTACTATTAAGCTAAAACATTTTATTCAAGGTTACAAATCTTCATTTGTCCACATATTGTTAAAAAAATTAGACTACATATACATATACATATACATATATACATATATACACATATACATTTATACACATTTATACACATACATACACGTATACATGTATACACATACACACACACACATATATATATATTACACACACACACATATATATACACACAAACACATATACACACACACATGCACACACTTGCCATTTTCATAATATGATATAATATGATGAATGTCTGAACATAAGTGAAATGTTTTAGAAACATACCCTGATGTCATTATGAACATGGTCGTGGTTGCACAGATTTGCCTCAAAATGGCATATCCAGCTGTGTTGCCATCTTCCCTGAGCAGTTCTTCATTGTACATCTCCAATGCTCATTCTTTCATATCCTATACATGCAATTTCCCACAAAGATACATCTACCACCCCTGGAAGTGGGAAGATACTTGCACGCAACTTGTGCATTAGCCATGACGATAGTGACGGTGAAGGTAAAGTTCCAAACCAACTCATTCACAGGCATTAGCCGTGATGATAGTGATGGTGAAGGAAAAGTTCCAAACCAACTTGTTTACAGGCATTAGCCGTGATGATAGTGATGGTGAAGTAAAAGTTCCAAACCAACTTATTTACAGGCATTAGCCATGATGATAGTGATGGTGAAGGTAAAGTTCCATACCAACTCATTTACAGGAAACTACAATTACATTGTTACTATGACAAGATGAGAACTGTTCACCAACAATGTAAAAACAACACCAATTATCAAAGAGTACCACTTTTTGCCGTCCCGCGCATAGCCAAAATTACAAATTCGCCTATACAATAACCCCTTGTTATCTTGCACACAAATATATTCAAGACTGAATTTGACCCTGACATGAATGTCACAGTGATTGAAATATGCAAAAATGGTACTAAAGAAATTGCTTAGAGAAAAACACTCAAGGGAAGTCTTGACAGTCTATGAAGAAAATCCTGTGAATTCAGGTCAACATGTTGAAATCTTCAGAAACCATGAAAAGTATGTGAAGGTCACCAAAATCAACTGCCTTTGCCTTCATTTGATGGAGCTTGGTGTCAAATATAGAAAACTCCAGTGATCTTGCCGACTATCTTCACATGCAATTTAACATGCTGCAATCATCAAAGTGTCTTTGTGACCTACAAAATTGAAGGTAAAAAAAAATCAACTGGTCCTTGCTCTTTCCCTAGTTAAAGCTTGGTGTCAAATATGAAGAAAGTGGTTCTTGAGATATCTCACTGACCATCTTAACATGCAGGTTTACATACTGAAATTTTCAAAGTGTCGCTGTGACCTTGAAAACTGTGTGAAGGTCACTAACATTGCATGGTCCCTGTGTCTTCCTAGGATGATGTTTGGTGTCAAATATGAAGAAATTCCAGCGAATGGTTCTCGAGGTATCTTACTGTCAAGCATAACATGCATTTTAATATGTGGAAATCTTCAAAGTGTTACCATGACTTTGAAAATTAAGTCAAGGTTACCAAAATCAAATGGGCCCTAGATTATCCCTAGATGAGTGAGTGAGTGAGTGAGTGAGTGAGTGAGTTTAGTTTTACGTCGCACTTAGCAATATTCCAGCTATATGGCGACGGTCTGTAAATAATCGAGTCTGGACCAGACAATCCAGTGATCAACAACATGAGCATCGATCTGCACAATGGGAAACCGATGACATGTGTCAACCAAGTCAGCTAGTCTGACCACCCGATCCCGTTAGTTGCCTCTTACGACAAGCATAGTCACCTTTTATGGCAAGCATGGGTTGCTGAAGGCCTATTCTACCCCGGGACCTTCACGGGTCTATCCCTAGATAAAGATTGGTGCTGAATATGAAGAAAATCTAGTGGATGGTTCTTGAGATATCTCAGTGACAAGAACAAAATGTTAAAGTCCCCTTGTGACCAGGGCATTTCTAGTGAGGCTCAGGATCCAGTTCTAAGTCTGGCACTCAGGAAACACACTCTGACACTTGTGAGTTTAGTGACCAGCGGAAGTAATGTTCAGTAGCTGGAAATTGTACAATGTGAACAAATACACACTTGGTATGTTCCAGTGAGATAATCATTGCAATGCTTTCTATCTCTTGAAAACTCAGAGCATGACAGTCTGCAAAGTCAAAACAGTATAATTTGGCAAAAGGTTCTGTTGAGGATCTGATATTAATGAATGATGAAAATATGACCTATTCCCTTATAAAGATGTGCCCACTTGAACCAGTCCAGTGGAACTATTCCATCTGCAACTATACTGAATGCGAGAGAAAGAGAACCTAAACACTCTCCACTAAACCGTATGACATGAATGACTTCAATTCTCCCATTGTCAACTTTCCCTCAATGTCAAGTGGTATCCTCCTCAGCTCATTCTTACGTGTCAAGATTTCCAAACTCATGCTACACAGTCAGCATGTTCTTTCTACAAAAATTTCAACCACTATTCTTTCCAAATGGTTTTCCTATATCACTAATCTAAAACAATGAAAAAAAAAAAAAAAAAAAGTAAGGAATTATTTTCAGTTCCCCACTGCAAACTGATCACTAGAAAACACTGTACATACAATACGTCAAAACCAATGAGACAAGCCAAAGTGACACTGCAGACATGACAACATATTCATATGAACAAAAACTTGCAGTTTCTTTTTCATGATAATTTTTTTCTAAACTGCAAACCAGGATATTTTCTTTAAAAAATTTACCAGCCAGAAAGAAAATGTCTGGTAATGTAATTTGAGGATATAACAAACAGAATTTCTTCTGCTTTGAAAAACATGCTATATCCCACAAGATACAGTAATTATACTGAGTGCACCACAAGCACCTTGCATGTACTTCGCTTGCCTGTTTCCACAATGTAAATAGATGGCTCACACAACATGTAATATGTTATAACACAATGTAAATTGATGGCTGTGCAGTTTGAAACATTGAAACTTTAACTTTCAAGTACTCTGTCAGTATATTTTAAGGTTCTGACAAATTGATTTGACATAAAACCCAGCCTATCATGTTCACAATGTGAATAACAAGTCAATCAAATCAATTTATATATATACACATATATTCCTATTACCATTGCTGTTGTCCTTCAACCTCTACTGCAAAAATACACCAAGAGTGTTATTACAGGCAGCCATTTTCCTTCCTAGCTTGATCTCGACAAACAAATCTCTACGTTTATGTGAGACATTAATACATTCTAGACATGCAACTCTAGAAATACAATTTTCCAGACTATTAGAATGAACTAGTATAATTATGATACATTATCCTGGAATTTTGTTCCTTGTGATCATGATAAATTGTCCTTAGACATATATGGACAGAAACAGACAAGCATTCCAAGACAACTGATGATTCTGTTTGTACAGTATTATGCAATACTAACACTCTGACATGCTTGTGTCATGCTGCTGAAGTTCATACTTGTATATCTGCCACCATACTCATCTTCCAAACCATCAAACCAGATATATATTGAAAAGTCACCTCAACTCTATCAGAGGTATCTCCCATTTCTACTGATGTAAGAGTTATCTCCCGATCTCAATCACAAAACACATTACACACGTCCTCCAAACCTTTCATAATGGAATACGTCATGACTTAATGGTGAGTTCCTGTAACACAGAATGTAGCACATTATTGCAGTATGTGCAAGATGTATATCTCTGCTGGGTCAGCTTGTTTTTTTCAGCTGTCATTGGGTGCAAGATCAAAGCAGTTCTGGGAATATTATTTCCAGTGGCTAATGTTTTACTGACCATATTGTGTCAAAGATATGTTTTTTTTTGTTTGTTGTTTAATGCTGCACCATTCCATTTACATCACACCAGCCTGTATTTAACTGAGTCTGGATAAGACGATCCAGTGATTGACAAGATGAACACTGACCTATGCAAATGACAAATGGTGACATGAAGCAACCAAGTCAGAAAGTCTGGGCATCCAATCCTTCCTGTAGATATTTATGACAAGCAAGGGTTCTTAAAGATCCTGTTAGTGCAACAACCATGTCAGAGAGCCTGGCCACAGAACCTATCCTTTTACCGACGGTTCTAGAGTTAGAACCTCAAGGGCTTGTTCTGCTGTGATATGTCAGTGAAATAAACAGGGGTCACTGATTATTGGAAAATGCACAATCATGAGGAAACTGCAGTGAATAAGTACTTTACATACAGATTAACACTTAACACTCTATAAAAAGAGAGTGAGTATAAGTTTAGCATATTGCAGCAATATCATGATAGGAACACCAGAAACGGGTTTCACACATTGTGCTCATGTAGGGAATCAAACCCAGGTTTTCCACTTGATGAGCGAATGCTTCAACCACTAGTCTACCCCACTGCCCAAGCATGGAAGTGACTCAGGGATCAGGTTTGACATTTTCTTCATATCAAATAATGCAAGAATGTCTAGGTTGTGGGTGTTTATGGCAGAAGTATCTCATGTAAGATCATTGTCCTTACACAGCAAAGTTCAAGCTTGCTGTTTGTGTCCTCTGGTTCTTGTTCAAACCACCACTGGTTCACTGATCTATTAACATGGTGGAAATGCACAATATTTTATAAAGATTCTACGACAGAATATTTTATTGAAATATCGAAATGCTACACGTTCCACATCTTCAATCTGCCAAGGGTCACACTGATAACGAAGGTCCAAGACCAATATCTTGTAAGTGTCAACAGATAGAGATAGGCTAACCCAATATATCGTGTACTTCTCTCGTGGTCACACTGATATCGAATGTCCAAGACCAATATCTTGTATGTGTCAGCAGATGCATCATGTCTTTCGCTTGTCAACGCCGTTGTCGTCAAATACGTTATGAAAATCTTTATGTAATTCTGACAGATAGAGTAACTTAACTTCGCAGTAGGTACGTTATCGGTAGTCGAATTAGGCAATAGGATTTAGATACAACAACTTATCAGCAATATTATCAGTAAACCCGATTAGCTATGACAACTGGGAAAGGGTATAAAACAGGGACGACCACAGTCACAAATCATCCTGTGACTGTGGCGTAATAAACTCCTTGTTTATTCACTCAGGTAAGACCCTTTACTTTCTTCTACCTTGGCAAATCGTTACCATTACTGTTCAATGTTTTCTGCAATACATTTTTGCTATCGTGACCACATGTTAAGATCCTTGGCATGGTCGTTATGTTTAGGTGGAACGTGGTCGCTGATATATTTTAGACTGTATTACTCTCTATTGCTCTGTTCAGGAGCGGTACCCTAGGTACCCTTGTGGTTAGAGCGTTTGCTCGTCACGCTGAAGGCCCGGGTTCGATTCCCCACGTGGGCACAATGTGTTAAGCCCATCTCTGGAGTCCCAAGCTATTGCTGAAATATTGTTGTGTAAAACCCAACTCGCTCCCTGTATTGCTGTTCATGCTTTGTATGTTTGATAATAGTGGTTTCGTGGCTGTCGTGGAGCGTGTCGTGTATTGTTTCAATTAATGTATTATGAGTGAATATCTTCCTGTGTTGAATAATACTGGTATAATGTATAGAGTGTGTTTGACACTGTGTATTTCATTATGTACTGCGTAATGTTGCTTTGGATATTCTAGTATTATAAGATGTATGAAAGAAATTGTGTTGATGTTATGAGTTAGAAATGTATCTTGATTTATGTAGTATGTGTCGTGTATATCAACGTATGATGATTGTGTACTTTGTATATCGGCCTATAATGATAATGTAGTTTGGCAATTGATTACTTATTGTCAATATGTTCTAATAATTATTTGTACCTTATCATGTAAAAATGATCCTGTGACTCGTGTTGTGTGTGGGTTGGTATAGTTACACCTCGTAGCTGCCAAGCGAGCTGATTCCCCAAACTCGCGAGTTAACAGATCTACCATGATAGAGGAATCACTGGACAGGACATTTAGCCGAAGTGAGAATCATTTCCATGTATTCTGAGCCGATTTCCACAAAGAGAAATAGAAGCTGTCAAAACCATACTTGTCAGAGGGCCAATCTTCAATATGCAGTTTGTTCATGTTCATTGTAGTACTATATTATGGCACAAAGTGCTGCTGGTAAGATAAGACCATTATCTCCTGATCAGTCTCTGTTGGTTACTGACATGTGCCAGTAGATGCTTATCGGACTGTTTAATCCTTGTCATACATACCTCCATCATTTACAGTTACTCGTGACATATTACAATTAAATCCCTATGATGATCCCAAAACAAACCCTTCATGGAGGTGTCTCATGTGTTATGGATCTGACTGATGTACAATCTTCAACATCCTATTGTATGAAATATGATTCTGTGAGATGTTTTCTCAACAAAGTCCTTTGAAGACTGCAGTGATCAAAACGACATAAATGATTTTTCCTGTGAAGGTTTGTATAACTGATGTCATCACGATGTCTGATAAAACTGGTGTCAAGATGTAATAAATATGTAAATGAGGTCATGTTGCAGGAACTGCTTTCAAGCTGCATTCATCAAAACTATGATTTCTGAACCCATTCCAACTTTCACCAACTTCTCCAATAATCTTGAGGAGTTATTGATACCAATGGACCACTGAAAAATAGACATGACCTTGCTGCCTGTCATTTTGACTATAATACAAAGGGGAGCCTACTCTAATTTGTATTCATACTTATTCTTTAAAAGCTGCTTCACAAGGTAAACTACTTCTAAAAAAGAAGCACTGTTATAAGAATAACATTATATGATGCAGAAAATATTAATGCTATGTGTTACCATACTATATTATCTTGCATAAAGAAAATACCATGTAATAAACCCACTCAAGGTTGCATGATGCGATTTTAATTCTCAACATATGGCATTTTCTGAAACATGTTCAGCTGACAACACCTCAGTCTCTGTGAGAACAACATCAACACAGGCAGCAAACAGATCATTCTAGTGATTATTTTCAGTATGTTAAAACAGATTTTAAAAGTGCTTTAACATGTTTCTACAAGGTATCTTCTTCATGAGCAAAAAAACCGCACTGTCTGACCAACGCTTTGTGCTTCTATCACTACACTTTCATCTTGCTAAAGTTATTTCAGTTTAAAAAAACATCTCAATTCCTTCAGCTTGACTGCCTGATAATTTAAGAGACTTCCTTCTTGGGTTTCATGTTTTATGATTTGGATGTATTATCATGATAAATGGTTTGCAGTTTGACATAATCAAATGACTAATGTTATTTATGTCACAATTCAAAGGGTATGATTCCTGTGAGACACATGGGCATTTAATTAACAACAGTGGAATTGTGTGGAAACCACTTTTGTCACAATAAACAGGAATGCATCAATGGACAATAAGAAAATGTCCTTTATGTACTTTTTTTCACATCATTAATTAGATTTGTAGGAGACACAAACTTAGCTGAATGTTATTTTGACAGTTGAATGTATTCAGTTGAATAGTCAGCAGAAAGTCAATGATATAGATAGACTGATCAGTAAACAATTCTGATTTGTCACCCGTTGTGTATTAAGGCCAATACAACATTCTTGAGTGAAGAATTCCTGAGTGCCTTTACTCAGTCAATTCTAACATCATATGTGACATACATACCTTCAGATCTGACATGTCACACTTGAGTTTGTGATTTGGGGGTATTTTCATTTGTGTTGTCTTAGTGTTACAAGTACCACATCTAAGCCATAAAGGACAGCGTATCTTGTGATTTGCATTATTCTTTGTTGAAGGCACATGAACAAAATGTTCTGAGCACAAACACGCAATTTGTCTGTCAATAACATATATTTATTATGATCAAAACAATTAATGTTTTCTAAACATAAATATATCCTCTTTAAAGAAATATAAATGTCTATATTTGAAAGATAAGACTATCACTCTTGAAAATCATCAGGTGAAATACCATACTGCACTATTACACTGTTACAGACATAATGATTATTAAGTACATATAAAATGTCAGTATCAGCGAATGACATTGTCTCATATCTGACATATCAGAATGATCATAAAAAGTGATGGAAATGATAGGTACAACTGAAAAACAGTGATGAGAAACATGAAGTAGTGAAAGGTGACCATCACCTACCATGTTCTGTTGGCAACACCTACCATGTTCTGTTGGCAACATATACACCTACCATGTTCTGTTGGCAACACCTACCATGTTCTGTTGGCAACATATACACCTACCATGTTCTGTTATCAACATATACACCTACCATGTTCTGTTATCAAGATATACACCTACCATGTTCTGTTGGTAACACCTACCATGTTCTGTTGGCAACACCTACCATGTTCTGTTGGCAACACCTACCATGTTCTGTTGGCAACATATACACCTACCATGTTCTGTTGGCAACATATACACCTACCATGTTCTGTTATCAACATATACACCTACCATGTTCTGTTGGCAACATATACACCTACCATGTTCTGTTGGCAACATATACACCTACCATGTTCTGTTGGCAACATATACACCTACCATGTTCTGTTATCAACATATACACCTACCATGTTCTGTTGGCAACATATACACCTACCATGTTCTGTTGGCAACATATACACCTACCATGTTCTGTTGGCAACATATACACCTACCATGTTCTGTTGGCAACATATAAACCTACCATGTTCTGTTGGCAACATATACACCTACCATGTTCTGTTGGCAACATATACACCTACCATGTTCTGTTGGCAACACCTACCATGTTCTGTTGGCAACATATACACCTACCATGTTCTGTTGGCAACATATACACCTACCATGTTCTGTTGGCAACATATACACCTACCATGTTCTGTTATCAACATATACACCTACCATGTTCTGTTGGTAACACCTACCATGTCCTGTAGGCAACACCTACAATGTTCTGTTGGCAACATATACACCTACCATGTTCTGTTGGCAACATATACACCTACCATGTTCTGTTGGCAACATATACACCTACCATGTTCTGTTGGCAACACCTACCATGTTCTGTTGGCAACATATACACCTACCATGTTCTGTTGGCAACATATACACCTACCATGTTCTGTTGGCAACATATACACCTACCATGTTCTGTTGGCAACATATACACCTACCATGTTCTGTTATCAACATATACACCTACCATGTTCTGTTGGTAACACCTACCATGTCCTGTAGGCAACACCTACAATGTTCTGTTGGCAACATATACACCTACCATGTTCTGTTGGCAACATATACACCTACCATGTTCTGTTGGCAACATATACACCTACCATGTTCTGTTGGCAACACCTACCATGTTCTGTTGGCAACATATACACCTACCATGTTCTGTTGGCAACATATACACCTACCATGTTCTGTTGGCAACATATACACCTACCATGTTCTGTTGGCAACATATACACCTACCATGTTCTGTTGGCAACATATACACCTACCATGTTCTGTTATCAACATATACACCTACCATGTTCTGTTGGTAACACCTACCATGTCCTGTTGGCAACACCTACAATGTTCTGTTGGCAACATCTACCATGGTCTGTTGGCAAGACATACCATGGTCTGTTGGCAAGACCTACCCTGTTCTCTTGGTAACACCTATCAAGTTCCGTTGGTACAACTACCATGTTCTGCTGGTATACCTGCCATGCATGTTCTGTCTGGTGTACCTACCACATTCTGCTTGCAACACCAAGTTCTGTTGGTAACACCTACCCTCTTCTCTTGGTAACACCTACCATGTTCTGTCTTCAACACCTACCGTGTTATGTTGATACACCTACCACATTCTGTCTGCAACACCTACCATGTTGTGTCTGCAACACCTACCATGTTGTGTCTGCAACAGATACCATGATCTGTTGATACACCTACCCTGTTGTGTCTTCAACACCTACCGTGTTCTGTTGATACACCTACCATATTGTCTGCAACACCTACCATATTGTCTGCAACACCTACCATGTTCTGTCTGCAACACCTACCATGTTCTGCCTGCAACACCTACCATGTTCAG
Organism: Haliotis asinina; assembly: GCF_037392515.1. NCBI lineage: Eukaryota > Metazoa > Mollusca > Gastropoda > Lepetellida > Haliotidae > Haliotis > Haliotis asinina. Next base: position 8,708,986 of record NC_090287.1, read on the forward strand.
TCTGCAACACCTACCTCTCACATGAGGTTATTTGCTTCATTGCTTTAAGTTTGTGAATGACACACTACTTAAAAAGCATGACCTGCTTACACATATTGCACCTGGTGTGATAACTGATTCTTAGTGATCTATTCATTAAATTTTAACATCCATTTTTCCCTTTACAACAGAATTTGTTTCAGAATAAAGGTTGGGTATTCTATTACATGGACATCCTACATACTGTCTAACACAAGTCAGGCATATTCCAGCTTGTGATTTCTGTCCCTAAATAGAATTTGAAGGCAATTCACCAACTGACATCATTATCATGAATCTATACAACTTTGAGACAATGATATTAATCAACTAAGTCAGGCAGTCTGTGACCACTCATGTATATTGAGTGAGTTTAGTTTTATGCCACATCCCAGAATATTCCAGCTACATGGATGTTGTTTGTAAATAATCAAGTCAGGACCAGACAAGCCAGTGATAGTCAGCGTGAGCGTCAATCTGCACAATTGGGAACCGATGACATGTGTCACCCAAGTCAGCAAACCTGACCACAAGATCCCATTAGTGACAAGCATATATGAATACAAAGGTTCATGGATGCATGTTCATGTGCTTACCTGTTTTGGTGAAAGACAGAGGATGTTTAACAGTTTTTTGTTTATGTTAAGTGGAGGGGGCCTAATACGAACCTAGTGATACACTGACTCAGTCCAGATAGTTCAGGTATGTTGCATGCTGAATATAGATGAAAGAATATATGAAACATTGTAATGCTGTCAGACCTAGCAGGTGCAAATGCTGATTATGACGTTCATCCATTGACAAATCTGCAAAGCATATACAAAAACAAAACATAAAAATTTTAAAGTCATTTTGAACAAAACAATCTCCTTACATCAACCATACGATGGCAATGTCACACAGCTTCAAAGAGTCTTTCCAGTTAATAATTTGCTTGTCTATGATATCTGGATGCTCACAGTTTGTTTTTGCCTGAAGATTGTGTGGTGATAGCAACACCAGGAAACGGTTGTGTTGTGATAAACATCTAAACAAATATGGTAATGTTATCTCTGTCTCAGATCCAAATCCAGGTTTCCAGTGATTGCCTTCCTCTCTGCCAGTTCCACCTTTACCTCACACAGCATCACAGCATCAACACTGTACTGTGTGTTTCCCAGTTAGAGAAAAAACAATAACAAAATGTTAGGTGCTTAGAACAGTATGTTGTAGGACTATAACATCACATGAACAAAGGTTTGAAGAAGGGGCAGGGGCCTTCACAGGTGAGAGATCAGAGATGCCAGGCAGATGAAAAGGGAGCTCACTGACTCTTCCATACAGATGAAATAACATCTGTGATGTTGCAGTTCAGTTTTTCATACATGATAAATAAACGTTAATCCATTAACATGGGTGATTTGGATAAAAGAATGTATTAATGATGGAAGCGTTTGGCATGGTAAACACATATCAGCATGTCTGTATGAAACAAAGACTGTCAAAATAGACTACGTATGGAGAAAAGAGAATGCTCTGTGGCTCACATAACTAATGGGATTTAACTCTATTACATTTTGGAAGAAAAAATTGTTGTGCATTGAAAAAGTATGGTCCTGAAAAATATGTAAACATGTTTTAGCAAAATCCTTGCTAATTTGGAACAAAGGTTCAACTATATGCTCCTTTGTCTTAAATGAAAGATTTAAATTTTTATTTACTATCCATAAATTATAAGGGGCGGTGGGGTAGCCTAGTGGTTAAAACGTTCGTTCGTCACGTGGAGGATCCGGGTTCGATTCCCCATTTGGGTACAATGTGTGAGGCCAATTTTCTGGTGTCCCCCGCCGTGATATCGCTGGAATATTGCTAAAGGTAGCATAAAACCAAACTCACTCACTCATAAAGTATAAAGACCCAGCTTAAAATAAAATCACATTCATTTTAAACTAAATAAGACATCTTCATAAGGTGCAAGCAGTAACACACCCTACTCTCTCCCCCAGCCCTTCAAAATTCCTCAATCCACCTATGAGAAAATATTTCTATTACCTGAGTGAGTGAGTGTTTAGTTTTATGCCGCACTCAGCAATATTCCAGCCATATGGCAGCGGTCTGTAAATAATGAAGCCTGGACCAGACAATCCAGTGATCAACAACATGAGCATCGATCTGCGCAATCGGTGATGACATGTGTCAACCAAGTCATCAAGTCTGACCACCTGATCCCATTAGTCACCTTTCATGGCAAGCATGGGTTGCTGAAGGCCTATTCTATCCTGGGACCTTCAGGGGTCTCTATTACCTAAGTCTTGCAACTGCAAAGATGAGTGTTAGGAATACTTGAAGTTGCAGGATCACGTAACTCTGCTTCAAGGCAGTCTGTAACAAGTAAGAAGAAAGCCAAGGTCTTCTCAGCACAAGGGAATAGCCGATATTCCTGCCATATGACGGTGGTCTGTACACAATCAAGTCTGGACCAGACAATCCAGTGATCAACAGCATGAGAATCAATGTGTGCAAATGAGTGAACAGTATTTCGTAATTAAAATACACAATTTTTGTTTGTTGGGTTTTTTTTATGATCATTATTGAGGATGTTGTTTTGCTACGAGAACTCAGCACCCAATGGCCTCTGTCATAAGCACATGCAAATTCTACTTACAAATAAACTGAAAAGAAAACTTTATGTATAGAACAAGTGAAAATATGTAACTGCAGCAGACATCTTTTCGCCACCGATTCATAAAATTTGAAATGTCCTCCACAATTTTTGCAAAAGCTCCAATGAGTTTAAACCTTGCTAGGACAAATTTTGAACACGGGTTGTATGAGTATCAAAGCATCCTCCAAAATATTCTTGACTGGTAACATATTGTGCTATAGAAGATAAGGTTCAAATCAGAGCAGTTTCTTTCAGGCTGTAGTTCTCATATATATTCTCGTATATTCCACATTACTACTGCAGATGTTAACTTATCCAGCCTTCTCAGTGAAATGATGTGGAAAGGTCTCTGTTCACCCATCTAGAATGGAGCTGATAAGGTCTTCTCATTCCAACCTTAAGTGCGTCACTTAATAGTAAGTCCCTTAGTACATTGAATAATACCAGTGAGCTGAGTGCTGGAGGGGATTCCAGCTAATATACTCATACGTCACCATTATTGCCGCCAGGTTACGAAAGCCTGCCTTAATGCTATGACATGAGCAAATTGATGGACTGATTGGGTAATGCCCAAGACACATCTCCGCACTTTCAGTTAATCACGATTACACCTTCAGTGCAGTGTGTCGCACATAGACAGGCTGCAGGTATGTCTAGATCAACTGCCATTTGTAGGACTGAATATACCTAACTCTCTCCCTTGTCATACATGTCTACAATGGGTATTGGACACCCGGTGTCCTGATGACAATAGAAGTGAGTGAATGAATTTAGTTTTACACTGCATTTAGCAATAGTCCAGCAATATCACACCAGGGGACACCAGAATTGGGCTCTATATATAATCTCCATGAGGGATCCAGGGTCTTTGGCATGACGAGCAAATGTTTTAACTGCAAGGCTACCCAATACCCGACAAAAGTAACCACACATTTAGTGTATAGGCTTTAACAAAGACATGCAAAGGTGTTTTAATACAAATATAAAGGTTTTGCATATGGTCTCTGGTTCTGTTCTTGTGTGTATTGTACTTATTTATTTGACAATTTTCAATGTTGGATGAGTGATTGAAGAGGGTAATTGGGGCCATTCTCAGCAGTATTGCAGTAATATATCAGAGTAGGAGACAACAAGTGGCTCCACAAATTGAACCCGAGGCTTTGACGTGATGAGTAAAGACTGCAACTTCAAGAATATAGCACTGACCAACCACCTGATTCTTCAGTGTTTATATAATTACAACCTACTGAGGACTAACAGTACAAAACTATAGATCATCAGGATATAGCAGTCTAAAGTGTCATCAAAGGCAGCTTACCAAATGTTGCTTTCACCAGTGACAAGTCAATGAACAAGGTCCTGAATACTAACACGTTATATGGTATCATCATAAACAGAAAGGTAGAAGTGAAAGTTCAGTTCCCTCAGGCAATTTCAAAGATATTTCAAAAGCCAAATGTATATTTGGGGAGAATTTGGAACATGGTCAAAGTACAGAGACAAAAACAAACACTGTCATAAAACACAACAACTGCAACACACAGATTTTGAAACAAAAAAGCAGAGTAATTGCTACAAAGCATGTCAGCCATCGACATAGTTAAATCAAAGTGATAGTGTTAAAATATCATGAAAGAGTTCTGTGCCACCAACTTCAAACAGATCAAATGTCAATACATAAGAATAACAGCTATAAGTAGCTCTTACTGCAATATTCCAGACTAAATAATTATAGGTTTTTCTGTATTTCCAATGTGCCCACTTGCAGCCATAAGTGGCTGGTTTCTGGTGAAAATGCCTTGTTTCCAGCTAAAACAGCACTATTTGTTTTTGAGAAGATTACTTATGAAAATAGGATTACCCAAACCAATGGTAACCTAGTGGCCATGTTGAAATTAGAACTCTGTAAAAAGATTAGACTTTTTACAAACAAGTATCCATGAAATGTTCAGCTGAAGAACCTTAGTCACTGCACACAATTGACAACATAAAGCGACAGACCTAGAGAAATGATAGCAGGCCAGAGACAGTCTAAATAAACAGTCTCAGTATTATTGGTTACACTCCCACAGGAGGCCAACAACCCCTAAAGTAACATCAGAAATAGGAAAACACTTTTTTTTTCATATTTGTCCCTACAATTTATTTTGCTGATATGTGAAAGTGTGAAATATCTGGTAAGGACAAACTTTATGGATGAACAACTTCTTTATTCAGGTGAGGCCACGTTTCAATACAGATTCTTGTATCATGTCAACACAATTCCTGGGTATCAGATATCATACTCTTTTACATATCTTAACATAAACTTCATGAACGACACATACAATGTTAATCAATAGAGGAGGCATATTCAACACACATAAAAAAACACACATAAAAAAACACACATAATATCTTTGAGATGACCCCTTGCACCTGTAGGCAGCACATGCATTACATGCCAGTTGAGTTGAGTTTCCATCCTCATACCTGGCTGGGCGACATACAGCCATTTATAGTCTGATCTACTGTTTTCAGCAGTGATTTGTATTTTATTTCTAAAATTTGCCCAATATTACAAGTAAACATGCTTTTCTAGATATCTTCTTACACATCCCATTGAATGTCAAATGAGGCCAAAGTGTTTATGCTTTGGTGGAAGTTATAAAATTCCCCATTCACTGACACTGATCCCTCAACAAACAAAAATTTGCTTAAAACACAGATTTTTTATCCTGCAGTGTATGACATGGTTACCACTAGCTATTATTTGAGCAAACTGACATCCTTGAATACTGACAAGAATGCTTACTCACTGTTCTGGTGTGCACCATGCATCACCTGGAAGCAATTGCATGGAAAATACCATTCTGAATGATTCAGGTACAAACCTATTCAAGGTAAAAGTTCAAAAGTATGTGCGAATGTCCACTTTCATGATTAGGTAAGCTCTGTTGTGATTTGTCGATTTCAAAGGTTACCGAACATGACCTCCTACTAGGGTTTGTTAGACACGGTAGGGGAGTGTAATGAATAATACTGAGACTAAGTTAACTTAGACTGGACCAAACACACATTAAGTAGCATGGTCTTTCAGGTCAGGTGAGCTAAAAATGTCCTTCTTGCTCCATTTAGTAGGATCCATCAAAATGTCTCAAGATGATCTACCATGGCAAGATAGGTTAAGACTTTCCCTTGACAAACCTTCAGCAAGACTTGATACCAGCAACAGAGCTGTTTTCTTATCCCAGAACACACACTGGTGAGAAAACAGACTGTACTTCATTTACAGGTCTCTTGACCTTTTCATGAACTGTTAAAAATATTCCGTTTTAACATGCACCTGTGAATCAATTGTTTTCTATGTGTGATACATGATCTTTCATTAATAAGCTCTTGTGATAGGGGATTTTTCCTTGAATAAAGACCAGTTTTACTGCATAGTTTTCATGATGACATTCAGTTCACTAGACTCATTGGGATTCTAGATGCAACTTCACACGGGAATAAAAATGAATTATTTCCATTGAAACTTAATGAAGGGGACACAACTTTTTAAAAGGTATTAAAAATAGTATTAAAAATAACTTAAATGAAAGATCTGTGTCCGTCATTGGTATTCCTAGCACAACTTGCAGTTCAAAGCTTCAGAAGTCATAGTGTCACCTCTGGACAATCAATGTGAATAGCCACACCACTAAACTGCACCAGCAGTTCCTCAATTACCCCAAGCTTAGAGGCCGCGGTCTTTCACCTTCTTTTTGTGAGCTCGTTAAATGAACCTAAAGATTGTTAAATTGACCAATATCTGCCAGCGAATTACGGCATGCAAGACAATTACAAAAAGAGATCTGGTCCCAGAAAATCTCAGTACTTTTTCTCCATTTTCCTCTGATTTTCAATGGATTGAAGAGGTAATATTTGGACTGTTAATGAAAGCGGATTCCATGATAGTACCTCATTAGCCAAGGATTCCAGACTGCCACAGAAAAAGAAAATGTTCATTTTGTAGATTTTAGTAAGACAGGCATATGGCTCCCTCCCTTCTTCCAATCCAATTGATGGATGAGTGTCTCTTCATTCAACATGGCTAATAATGTCCACTTGTAAATAAATCTAAAATAATCATAAAATTCATTTCGGATCTGTGGTATTGAATGATCCCATGCTCATTATTTTTCAGTCTATAAAGGATAAATCATCCATGTTTCAAAAACACAATCACATTAATACATGCTTCTTATCAAACAAAACAATTGATATTCTGATCCGGAATAAAACTCTCTTTGAGTGAGTGAGTGAGTGAGCGGAACACCAAAAATGGGCCTCACACATTGTACTCATGTGAGGAATTGAACTCCAGTCTTTTCCATGATGAGCAACTGCTTTAACCACTGGGCTACCCCAACGCCCCTTGACTCATGGATCAATTTTGTAAAAAATTTCAAAACAACAAGTTTAATGTTTTGGACCAAAATAAGATGTTTGTTGGGCTGATGAAAGGGGAATGACGTTTTCCCACAATGCAACAAGTCAATTACAAAATGATGACACAGTCCTGAAACTCACTGAAATATGGGTAATAGTTAAAACATTAAGGCCAGCTACTTAAATATTGATATTCCACATTCAATCAGGAAACCATGAACAGCATCTGAACCTTTATATTTGAGACACTGATCTTTAAGTGGTTCACAACTGTTGAATATGTTAAAAAAATGACAAGAAGATAAAATTACCAACATCGACCACAACAGCAACACATCCTTCATGAATATCCCTACAAGTTATGATTATGCCAAATGTATTGGTGTTTATATAGAAAAGTGGAAGTAGGGTAATGAAAGGTTTTAAAAGGTCTCCTCCGGAAAGGATCACAACCACTAATTTCTAAGTCAAACTTGTCATGGAAATGCCATAAATCTTTAATCAGAAAAAAATTAGCAAAAGGCACCAGTACACATGTAGACCAAGTACCAAGTTTGCTGAAGAAATAGGGAATGGTTTCAGAGTTCTGCTCCGGAAAAGAGCACTACCACTGATTTCAGTCTGTCAAACTTGTTGCCATGGAAACACCGAAAATATTTTATTCAGAACTCCAAAACTATCAAAAGGCACCAGTACCCCAATAAACCAATCTGTGTCAAGTGAAGAAATAATGAACAGTTTTTAAAAGTCCACCTCTGGAAAAATAAATGTGCACAGATGGATGCATGGACAGACAGAGCACATATTAATACCCCCTGCAAAACCCTATGCGGGGAGACAACAATGATATGAGTACAAAACAATTTTGAAAATTTGGGTTTGCTCAACTCCCTGCACTGATACACTTTTCCCAATTAAGGACAAAAACAATGATGAGAATCTAAATATCACCACAGAATGCTCTTCTTGTGTATGCCCTTGGGAATAATGCTTGTTCTGTGAAGAGCCTCAGGGAGTAATGTCAGACATGTTGTGAAGGATGGACATCATATCATATCAATCATCTCAGCACATGATCTGAGAAAAAGTGACATCTTTTGTAAAAGGAACTGTGTATTTTGCTTCTTTTGTCTCCAGATACCTCAATATCCTTTGTCCCTGCTTCTTAATACAATACATTTTGGTTGTCAGAATAAAGACTAATATAACCAGGATTAACAGTGGATTTGTGAAGAGCATGATATGAAACCCTATTCATTCTCTTGGGAGTACTGTTTTGTCATTTAAGGACTAACTTTCTACTGAATAACTAAACAGAATAGTTTTGGGCCCCGACAGTTTTTCTGATGAGAGATAAAATTTTACCAAATACAAAATCATACAAAGTATTGCAAGTGCAGGATAGTATTTAGTATTTCAAGCAGCAAATTCGATTTCAGGTATCGTAAAGTCTGTGTCCTTGTCTTTGTTTTATACATCATGTCTATGAATTTGCAGGTCAAAAGCTGATGTGGAACATCCTAAGTGTATTTCACCAACTGATAGATCATGAGCATTTCAAGTCAGCAAGCTGGAGCCATCTATTCAGTGAGTGAGTTTGCTTTTACGCCACTTTTGGCAATATTCCAGTGATATCACGGCAGGGGACACCAGAAAATGGGCCTCATACATTGTACCCATGTGGGTCATCTATTCAGTCATTGTAATGCAAGGAAACATGACTGTATCACCAGCCAGCTGGAGCCATCTATTCAGTCATTGTAACGCAGGGAAACATGATTGTATCACAAGCCAGCTGGAGCCATCCTTTCAGTCATTGTAATGCAAGGAAACATGACTGTATCACAAGCCAGCTGGAGCCATCTATTTCAGTCATTGTAATGCAGGGAAACATGACTGTATCACAAGCCAGCTGGAGCCATCCTTTCAGTCATTGTAATGCAAGGAAACATGATTGTATCACAAGCCAGCTGGAGCCATCCTTTCAGTCATTGTAATGCAGGGCAACATGACTGTATCACAAGCCAGCTGGAGCCATCCTTTCAATCATTGTAATGCAGGGAAACATGACTGTATCACAAGCCAGCTGGAGCCATCCTTTCAGTCATTGTAATGCAGTGAAACATGACTGTATCACAAGCCAGCTGGAGACATCTATTGCGTGATTTAATAATCCCCAAATAGGTAATATTATTTTGAGAAACATGCTATTCAATTTCTTTATCGACAGTCCAAGCAGGGGAAGGTGGTGAGAACAAAGTAAACATTTTGATCAAAATTATTTGATAATGTTTTTTGTTCTTAAACCCAATAGATATTTATATTTTATAGTATATTAAATTAAAAAAACAAAAAAAAAAAACAAAACAAAAGAAAAACAGCCACTACCTCCTTTCAAAAAGCACCAAGGTGATTGTAAGTCACTAAGGTAACCTCAGTGCAATATCAAAGAATGGGAATTAGGGCTAACCCTAGTTGCTTCATGAAAGAAGCTGTAAAACAATTAATCAAATTAATCTTGTCCATCCCATAGTGTATTCAAGGGAATCAAAGTCAGGCAACCCAACTGGATCAGCAAACTGGTGGGTGATAGAAACACAGGATAAGTGACTCACAATCAGCATGTCCTAATATTTTATCCACATCCTCATTTCAGTAACTCCTCTGACCCAATCAGTCATGCAGTCCCTACAGGGCATTCTGTTTGATGGGCAAATGAATCTGAAAGGGCAATAATGTTTTCCCATCAACTCCAACAAATAAAACTGAAACTTGATTCAATACACCCTTTTATCTCTTATTTCCTTTATTCTATATGATGCACTTGTTCTGTAAGTCAACAAGCCACAGTCTTCATTATAGAAAAAGTTCAAATTCATATCTATAGTCTTAAAACATCAAAGGTCTTTATATCACAGAGGATGTGACTTTTCACCTTTCTGGCAGTATCTTGGTAAATTACTGTAAAATAATCAAAGCTAAAACACTATGTCCAAAGGTGAATGGTACATCATATAAAAGCTATTATCTCCAAGAGATACATTATCATTTTTATATCCAATTCCAAAGTGTCTAGAACTCAAAGAAATTGAATACTGTGATTGCAAATGAAGCATATGAAAGTTACATTTGCTAAGTGGGAAGCAGTGTTGTCCTCAAATAGACAAAAACATGCAAACAGTCAACCAACGGAAATGGAATCGAAAATGGATTTGCAGGCTATTAAAGCTGTTTTCATTCTCTGCATTTTATCCAAATTTTTACTGCTGGAAATTGAAAGAGGGGAAAACATTGATGACTACTGCCATTTTCGACAGCATACACCCTCTGCAGTGAACCTCCCCCAATAAAACACTTCAAACAAAATCAATTCTACCTTGTGTGCCAAAACAACTTGGTCAGATCAAATCTTTCAAGTACACTCAAACTACGCTTTTGCGCACTTCACCATTCATGATAACATGACTTTTGAAAGTATTCTCCTGAGAACTATTTTCAGGATTATGGGAGTCCATGGTGGAGACTGTGACTTATTTGATTGTCTAAAGCATTAGTGTGCAATAACAGGAGCGCTTGAGTCTTCAGCAGCACCAATTATCCTTCTTCTAAAGTGAGTGCATGTTTAGTACAAGGGCACAATCACCATGGCCAAGACGGGAATTCACGTTCCATGTGATGTCACTTACGACTAATGGACACTTGGCATTTATCCTAACAACAGGGCATCTCACAACAATTAAATCTCTGGAAGGGTAACAGGGACAATAAATCACATCGGTCTTTGTGTCATTACATCTGACTAGGGGTGCTGATGCCGTTTTTGTGTGGCTTTGTCCACCTACTTTAAGAACTGTATCAAGCAAACATTTCCATTAATTCATGGAAAGGAGGATCTGCTTACGATATATCCTTGAGGTTTTCTTTAAGGTAACCTTACCTGCAAGTTATCAAAAGTTCTGTTTCATTAAAAACCTTTTAAGGTGTAACCCAAAACAATTACTTGATTCTCAGCATTTTCTTTCTACTGCTTCTGCTGTGGAATACAATGCCACTCACACAAACTGTGGAATATGTTTTATGTTCATGGGCAGATTGCTGCACCAAAAGAGTTAAAGAACGCTCACAACTGGAAGGTTGTATGCTGCAATACCAACCAGACATGACAGACTACAGGTACATGAAATTGCATGTAATTAGTTTTGATAAGAAAATAATCAGCGATTCATTTAGCTTAGTGCTAGGAAAGAGCTTCGGAAGTTGACAGGTTGTATGTATGTACTGATATCATTCTCAGGTGTGGAACAGCAATTTTTTCTCACTGCATTTAATTATATTGCAGGTTTGTACGTGTGTATAATGCATGGCCGAACTGGTAAGGATATCACAGTTAGCATGTATCTACTAGGTACACTAAATCTATACTGAACAGCAAAAGAAATGCAACTGTTTTGTGTTTATTTTTGCCAATTTATTAAATAGAAGACAAACATGAATGCTTACTTTCAAGAGATTTAATTTTTTCTGAATGTGCATTTCTTTTGCACAAAACAAACTCATAATTACTTCTCTAAACATATTTCATTGAGAAAATATAAATGTTTCAGAAGGATATCCTTTTATTAAATTCAAGACATAAAATATCAGTTGTAATGTAGCTACTGTCATGCAGCTGAGCAATTAAGAGTGGGGAACATGAGAAACCTCAAGAAATGTTGACAGATTTGGGGTAGGAAAAATCCACTCCTCCATGCAGTGAGTTGCAACTCTTGTCGTGTCTAGATAATTGTATATAAAAAGAAATACAGGACAATTTCATACTCTTGATGATACTATGCCTCATACTTGCCTTGTATTATAATGAAACACAGATACTTACAACATATAAATATTAAGGAAATGTCAGAAAATATTCATATTTACAGGAACAAAAAATGGAAACAATTAAAGAAGGCAAGTGAATTATTGTAGAACAAGTACTGTATAAATCTTGTCCTTCAGGCCAACATGTGTTCAAGAAGGTTTTTGAGCCCTGAGGATTCATTAAACATGACAGAAATGGTCTCAAAAGGAATAATGAAACTTCACTGATAACGACTTCTTTATTATATATGAGGCAACATTTCACTAATGTGAATTATGAGACTGCCACTGCTGTCTTCATGACACAAAATCCATTTCATGAATATTTGGACTTACCACTAATTCTTAGAGGTGCACTCATAATTTCCATTGCTATTTCAAATGAATAATCCAGTTCTCTGGTGTTGAGTGATTTTGATGTGTTAAGCAAATTGATCTGAAACAAAACTCTTTTATGATACAGTTACTATTTTACTTTTTACTTTATCCTCTTATGAAGTAATTGTATGTCCAAAAGCACAAACCTGATTTCATCCAACATATGAATGCATTTGTAGTGAGAAGCAGCACAATGGGTATTAACATTCATGCAAGAAAAGAGAGAGTACCATTTAAGCAATCAGAAATACGTCAAGGAGAAGTGTCAGTGACAAGACAATGATAATGCATAAAAGTAGTTGCACTTGTTCTAATGTACATGATTATGTACATCATATTGAACAGTATTTCAGCTTTATGTGGGAAGACAGCACAATGATATATATACAGGTCAGATAAATCTAGCTTTAATTTGCTCAAAGCTGCCACATTCACTGCCTCTTAAGACTTTCAAAATGTTTAAGGTTTTAGACATGAGTAAGTTTTATGGCTCGTAAGTGACTCGTAACTGAAGACTCATCTTTTAACAAAAACAATTTCCTTGCCTTTGTATGTGTTTGTGACTAGTGCACCAGTAGGGGAGGATGTGTTCAACAATGTTCAAACGCTTATTCCATGGGGATTCATAAACACATGCTCATGATACATTGAGAATCATACAATGGAGAGGTTTATACAAAGGAATAAAAGAAGGCAGTCACTTTTACATTTTAGATATTTACTCTTTAGTTATACCCTGTAACACATGTTTACTGATAACAAGCCTGGAAACAATCAAGCGAACATACAACTGACCCCATAGTGATACCTTTCTGGTATGTCAGTTGTACACACCTCTACACTGTATATTGCAGTGCTGACATTGGCTGTCCCACTCATGATCCCTGCTCCATTCTGACTTGTTCTGTAGGTGCATCCTTTGCATTCATGTTCCTTTCAGACATTATGCAGCCAGCTCACACAAGTATTTATCATCAACTGTAAACACTGAAGGCAAATTGGGGCTTGATCTGGCAAGATTCAAGAAAACCTTCTTTAAGGTTTGATGACTGAATCTTGCAATCAGATAATAAAAGTCAACAGAAAACATTTTTAAAAAGGAGATAGTGACATATAGGCATAAACATATGTCGGTTTTTGTAAATACTACACTGAAAGATTGCCCATCCTTTAATCTAAAGGGCAGCAGTTGGGAGCGTATCTGATCAGTCTGATTTGACATAGAAGATAAGCATATGGAACAAACTTTTTAGTATTTATAGAAAAAAACATCCTCAAATAAATTATTTTTGTATTATAGAAATAGAAACATGCCATGGGACTTCCTTACTTATGTATCAAAAGATATTTCGTAATAGTAAGACTATTCTTTAAAATGCACAGAACTTCATTTAGTGTATGTATTAGATCTTAGGAAAATAACACAATCTCAGTGTATTTTAAAGTCTAGACCATTTGTGCCAGTTGCTTTTTGTGAGAAATGATCTTTTGGATAGAATGACAAACATGGCACATCCAAACCCTTCTTCCACATCTAATCCACACACTGGATCATATATATTTGAGAAAATTCCCATAAATATTTTGGAAAAAGAAGATAACATATGAGTCTACAGCTCAAAAATAACATGCCTAATCATTTGCACAACCCTCAAGGTAAAATATTTACCTTTAATATGTTACCAGCAAATTGTATGAAATGTTGATAAATCTTCACAAATACATTCAAATTTCAAATCAAAATCCAACTTTTTCTGAAAAACATATACACACACATTTACCATTACACAAAAAAGTACTTACCTAAGATAAGGTTTTAAAACTGTAAACCATAGGCACATTTGATATTTTAAAAAAAAACACAAAATACTCTAGCCTGGCTTTAAAATATGCCGTATTTTAATCATCAAGAGTCACTGGGCATCAGAGATTTGATGAATTAAAAACACAGAAAATCACTTGAGCAGTCATGAACGCCATGTTTCCAAAAGTATCATTTATTATTTTCGATAGGTCTGTTCATGTGATAGGTATAGTTTCTTGTACACCTTTGTTCTTTCATGAAGCATGTGTTTTCCTTGACTGATTTCTAAGTGGTTTTGATGAGGCGTGGCTTGTTCCAGATCACTGTATATTTCTTCATGGTTAAATAGAAGAGAAAAGCCTAAAAGACTCTTTAATATCATTAGCAGTGAGTTCAGTTTTACACCACACTCGGCAATATTCCACTTAAATAGCGGCAGTCTGAAAATAATTTAATCTGGATCAGATAATACAGTGATCAATGGCATGAGCATTCAGCATCCACAACTGGGATATGGCGATATGTGCCTAACAAGTCAGCATGCCTGACCACCTGATCCTGTTATTCGCCACTTACGACAAGCATGGGTTACTGATGACAAAGTCTTATTGAGATCTTCATGGGTAAATGTCATTAGCATTCTCTTTCACTTTGAAATGGTGAATGTTAAAAAAAAGAACATGTATTCTTGCAATGTACCCAACATGCACTTTGTTGTTTTTTTTCTATATTATTAACTGATAAGTATGGAAGCCAACAATAAGAAAAGTCTATGAATGCAATACAACTATAACTGTATAAGATCCATGGACAGATTGAAGAATTAGTTACAACCAGTTTGTATGCATACATTATATCAGATAAGAAAGTACACCTGTTGTATTCAGGTGTGCTCCATTAAAAACAAAAATGGACAATCAATTAATCTCCTAAAAATGATTTTCTTGGCACCTGCAGGTGAGTTAGGTTGATTGCAAGGATCAAAGACAATTATTCATAGGCAATATCTAATAGATTGTAAAAGCTTTAAGTTTATGTTAGGAAATCTATACAACAAATATATATTTCAGCAACAGGAGGCTTTAATGCGAATAACTGAAAGAAAAAAGAAACTTAGAAGTCCAGAGTACTACTGAGACATAATTCCTGATTTTAAGGTAGCAAATAAGTTCAGTTATCCATCATCATCACTGTATTAGCATTAAAGCTTGAAACCTACATGCAGACTTCCTTGAACCTCTCCAGATACTGACATTTTTACCCACAAAGTTATGTGTCAGAACAGTGAAATATTTACTACCACTGAGAGCAGGTTTTTGCCTCTTTGAAACACATTCAAATCATCCCAGTGGTCTGTAAATAATTGGGTCTGGACCAGACAATCCAGTGAGCATTGATCTGTGCAGTTAGGAACAGATGATGTGTCAACCAAGTCAGCGAACCTGACCACCTAATGCTTTTAGTGGTTTCCTATGACAAACATGGGTTACTGAAGATCATTTCTAACCCAGGTCTTCACAGTTTAGGATCTTATATGGTGCACCAAACTTACATAAAGGACATAATGTCATGATATTCATAGTACATTGTGAACAAATATCTAAGGAACAATATGCTTGACAATCTCCAGGAGTCGATTATGACTGGATTAATTATTAGGAAAACAGGGACCAAGCTAAGATATCTATTGACATATTTGGATGTTCTCATCATATATATCCATGTTATACCTCTTTCAAAACAGACTCAAACTCAGAATACCCAAAAAATAAAAAAAAACACCACTACAGTCAAGTTCCATCAAAGTAGCACATCTTTTCCCCATGATTGAAACCTTGGTTGTTTGGCCTCTAATCATGAACATTCCAAAATATTTTTTCTCCAAACTAGCAACATAGAAGGTAAATACTGAATAATTCATGTTGTTTGAATCATGCATTTATGTTCCCTGTAATTCCTCCCCAATAAGACCATATTCCACACCACCTACTGCAAGTAACAAGCCATCAGCATTATTGTGGAGACCCTTCTTATATCAGTGTCAGCATCCCCTGCATAATTCAACAGGGATTAATATGATTAGATTTTAATTATTCAGGGCAACTAACAGTTTGATTGTTACTGTGAAGTGTCCTTCATCCTGTGTGGTTGTGCCTCATTCATCAAGTTCACAACAAGATCGTCAAGTACTCAGGCACCCAGCAGTAATACTCTATCATTATGCTGTAGTTTCCATAAAGAAAAGGATAGGAGTATACATGTGTTCAACCCCTAATCACAGCAGCGAGCCTACCTGTTTCAAACCTATGATTACAGTTGCCTGTCGTCAATGTTTTCATTCTGACTTTATAATTCCAGGTCTCAAGTGTGAGTACGGTTCATGGAAACAGTGGAAAGTTTGCATGGATCGGAAGAGCATGGGTTTGACTTGTGTGTACTCATTATGATACATTAATTGATAAAGAGAAGTTTAAGCATGACATCCAAAGTTACAGAAGAGCATCATTCAAACAAACACTTTTGTTCTTCATGAAGCATGTGTTTTCCTTGACTGAAAACAGATTTCTAAGAGCTACTGAAATTATGAGCGGTTTCACTTTCTGCAAAATGGTTTATAACCTGCAGTGTTCCATAAAATTTATTGTGTATTTACCCTCATGTGTTTCATCTTATTGGTCTAATTGTCAGTGGGTTTTTAATATACCTTACCTTCTTGAGTGCTGTCTTTGGGGTATTTTATTCTAATGAGCAAACATTTAAAAGAAATTTATGCTGTGGTAAATATTTTCTTTCTACATATGCAAAACGTGTGTGGTCGTGTCATTATTCTGTCCACAAACTTTTAGCATCTACTTTTTAGCACATGTTTAGAAAGTCAAGTGACAAACAGTTCAGCTTCATTGAAGCGACACATAGGCTTAAGTTACAAGGCCTGAGTACACATAAAAAATTAGAGGCAATAACTCTAAAACACAACATATTGTGAACATGTTCCTTCCTCAATACAATTTTCCTACTTACTTTGATGAAATAAAGGAAAACTTTCAAGAATCAGATTTTTACCATTTTCACATTTTCTTGCAATTGAGCCTAAAAAAACAATGCATAAAGTAATGCATAATAAAACAATGCATAAAGTAATGCATAATAAAACAAGGTACAGTTGCAGGGGAAAAGTTGGTTTAACGAATTTCTGTATTAAAGGAAAGAAGTGTAAAAAATCTTTTTGCATCTAAAGAAGGTTCTAATAAGGTTTCCTGAGCTAGGAGCATTAGCAAGGTATTTGTGTATCACTGAAAGTTTATCTTCCCAAAATATGCAGATGTTTTTCTGAAAACAAAAGTCAGTCAGATATTGAGTTCAGAACAGAAGTGAAGAGATACAAAAACGCATCACGGAAATATTTGCCATTATTTTTATCTGAAAGTTTCTCACACAAAAAATACAAAAAGCATGAAAACCAGGACAATTAGTATTTCAGACAATTCCCAGAACAAATTTGGACTTTGTCTAATTCTTGATAGAAAATCTTCCAAGAACACTGAGGTCACTTTGTGGTCAAGTGTCCAGTATATCACCCAGATATGGACCAGAGACAGATGTTTAGTCTGGACAGAAGCTGTCCAATGTGGAAGCAAGGAATTGCCATTACTCAAGGCAACCTTTACAACGAAGGCAAACCTTATCTGACAGTGATGTGTCTGTGTTTTGTGAAGACTACACCTTTCATAGTCTAAAGGTCATGGATTGCTTTGTGTCCATTGAGATGACAGGACTATAAACACTAAGAGACAACATTAGAACTGTAGCAAGAACTCATCACAGTGAAGAAACTTATTGCTTGGATTGTCTGTGGTCATGCAAATTAGATTGACAAAAACATTTCCAAAATCATTAAAAATCTCTGCAAAGAGCAGAATTCATTGTTAAATTCCATCTTCATCATTGGTGTGTTTTCATGAATTGTATCCTGTCCAGCTTGTGACAGTCATCACAAACACATGAAAAGGAAAGTAAGTAAGTTTAGTTTTACATTGCTAGTAACAATATTTCACAGTGGGAGAACACCAGAAAAGGGCTTCACACATTGTACCCATGATCAGACCCAGATCTTGAGTGAACACTTTAACCACTATGATATACCACACCAAACACTGTAAAAAGGGGAATAAAGGATGGAGGTAAAGATCAGGTCATCAAATGACACAAACCAATTTCATCACCCCACTGATCCCTGAAAAAAAGGGCAATATCTGATGGAGGTTATCCACTGACAAGCTATCAATTTCAAGAAACTGTTTAAATATTGCCCAAGAAGTTATTATAGTTATTTTTCTGTACAAAGACAAACCAGGTGGCCACATAAACAAGCTGACTTATGCTATCCTCAAAGCTTCCTCTCTAATCTAGGCCCAGATGTTATTTGTGTTGGTGATAACCTGATCTGTTAATGTTGTTTGTTGTTTACAGGGATGTGAACAGGAAATCAGTTCTCAGCTCAATACTGGATCATCAAATAGGGATTCAGACAACTCACAAAATTGATCACTTTGACATAAAATCAATGGAAATCCATGGATCTGCAGAAAACTGCCATTCCTATGTTTTAAATACCACTTAGCAATAGGATTAAATATGATTCTAACCCAGTTTTCATGGGTTATTTGTGTATACTTAAGGAATACTTCTCGGCTGCTCTAACAGTTAACTGTGGACAAACCTGCCTAATGACAAGATTCAGCACAGTCCTCATCATGTACAGTGTGTCTTGAGACAATGCACACCACCCTCATGAGGATTCAGTAAATGTGGAAAATGATATTTTGTGTTTTGTGTGAAGTGTTTTTGGTTTCAGCTGTCTCTCTTTTCCAGAACTCTGACTAAACTCTAGAACGGGTATCACTGTGAAGCATCAGGTGAGTTAAACTCTTTCATGCAGCTGATTGCTGTATCAAAAAATTCATGACTGCCAAACATTACATTTTAGTCACAATGCAACAAATGCTGTATTTATGAAGTCTAAATATTGCATTTATGATAAAAGTATCCATTATTTATCAACTTGTGTTGATTTCAAGGCTTCAGTAGTGCTTACCAGGCCATGGTTGCTGCAAATAATGGCAAGTTTGTGCACCGCTGATAACATCAAACATGATTTGGATGAATTTAATGTTAACAATTCTTCATATAAGTCCATATATAGAACAGATATTTTTATGACCTGACAGAGCATTTGCATGATTAAACTGCATTACAACTTCACGGTACTGGTTGTAAGGAAACATGGTAGGTAACCACTCCAATAAGCATTCCAGGGTTTACCATCAGCAGAACTAGAAGGAATGCCATGAACTGTGACGGAGGAACAGCCTTCCTCCGTAAGGACAGACATTTTGTTACACTAGAGTCAAGTAGTGTTTTTTCCTTATGGATAAGAATTGATAGGCAGTTGTTTAATTCTGTTTAATTAAGTTGTTTAATTAAGTGATATCTATATGGGCATTATTTATATTCCTCCCGAGGGATCATCCTTTTGGAATAAATACAAAAAATGACCCTTTTGAATGTATTCTAACAGAAATTACAAAATACTCTAACCTAGGTCATCAAATGATAGGTGGTGACTTTAATGCCCGCACAGGATGTAGAGATGAATGCCTAGATAGTAGTAACCTTGTTCATTTACCTGACCTTCCCACAGATATAGCCTCTAGCGTTCAAAGGCCTGGACAAAGTAGGGACACAACGATAAATAATCATGGAAAATGTCTGCTGGACCTAGCTACCTCATGCAAATTAGTCATTTTAAATGGGCGAAGTGTCAGGGATAAGCTTGGAAATTTTACTTGTCACACCTATAATGGCCATAGTGTTGTGGACTATATACTAGTATCTGATTACATATACGCACAGGTTTCCTACTTCAACATTAAGCCCCTTATTTGGATATCAGACCACTGCCAGCTTTCACTTAAACTATACAAGAATAGATCTACACTACCATCACAACCAAGTTCGAACAAAAAACAGGAAAACAATAAGATATTTTCTAAGCCTCCTAAAAAAAGAAAATGGCATAGTGACAGTGATCAGGTTTTAGCTATGTTCCTATCAAATCCAAATATACAAAACCTCCTTACAGCTTTCATGTCATCACCGCCTCCAACAACACCTCGGGAATGTGATAAACACCCTATCTAATTTTTCACACATTTTGAAACTGATAAATACTAACTGTACTAAAGCAGTTAACTACAAAATTCAACCTAAAAATCCCTGGTATGATAAAGAATGCAAAGAAGCTAAGGAGAATATGAAGGCATATTATACCACCTTTGCTAAAACCTCCAGTGATCTTGAGAAACACCTCGCACTTTCAGCCAAAAACTGCCACAAAAGAACAATCAGGAGAAAACGTCGCAATTACAAAACAGATCAGCTACGCAAACTCGAATCGTTATCGCAGTCAGATCCACGTAAATTTTGGAAACATTTAGGTCAGTTACATAAGACAAACCCATTAAATCTTGACCAGCCAACACCAAATGAAACTCTCAATCATTTCAAATCAATATACAATAATAAGAAAGTTATCCAGCAAACCAGACTTCACCCTATTAACAATAACGAACAAAGTATCAATCCCCTCCTTAATAATCCCATTTCAGTTGAAGAAGTTATTGCATGTAGCAAACAACTGAAAAACAATAAGAGTACAGGTGAAGACAACAATTCTGAAGAATTCATAGTTCACCCTATCATTGACCACTTAGTAAAGCTCTTCAATGATCTGCTAAACTGTGGACACTTTCCACAAACTTGGGCGACATCTGTTATTCACCCATTACATAAGAAAGATAATAGAGCAGACCCAAACAACTATAGAGGTATTGCTATAAGCAGCTGCTTTGGTAAACTTTTCTGTAAAATACTTAATGAATGAATAACCAAATACTGTGAAAACAATAAAATCTTTGATAAATGTCAAGCAGGATTTAGGAAGGGATTCAGAACATCTGACAACATCTTCACACTCAAGACTATTATTGACAGTTCTAAATCAAAGAAAAAGAAGCTTTATGCTTGCTTTGTTGACTTTAGAAAGGCCTTTGACACTGTTGATAGAAGTATACTAACATCAAAACTAAAAGCATTGGGTGTATCTGGTAATATACTTCGTGTTATAACATGCCTATATAACAATGTTCTCTATAAAGTTAAAACAAGCTAGGGACTGTCGAGCCCTTTTACATCTGATATAGGGGTAAGGCAAGGATGTATACTAACATTGTTTAATCTATTTATTAATGATCTTGAATTATATTTTGATAAGGAGAAAAATGGCCTAACACTAGATGGTATCAAGATATGCCACTCACTGTTTGCTGATGATCTGGTCCTTCGGTCTGATTCACCAGATAAACTCCAAGAACTTCTCAATGATCTCTCAAATTACTGTGCTGACAATAAATTAACTATCAACAATGAAAAAACTAATGTAGTTATATTTGGCACAAAAACCCACTACCCAACATTTCAATGGTCAGTAGCAGGGCAGAATGTTAATGTCTTAGACAGATACAATTACTTAGGTGTTATGTGTCATCAAAATTCTAAATTTAAACATTGTGTGGAATCACTTGTAAAAAAAGGTCTAAGAGCATACTATGTTCTCTCTTCTAGTTTGGTCGGAGATAATTTAGGTCCATCAGTTTGCTGCAAAATCTTCAAGGCAGTTATTGAACCTGTTATTCTGTATAACAGTGAAGTCTGGGGAATTGACTTTGCTCTGCTGAGACATGTTGATACTTTTTCTCCAGAAAAACTACAAACAAAGTTCTGCAAACGAACGCTGGTGTTTCTCCGCAAACACACAACTGGGCATGCAGAGCAGAACTTGGTTACCTCCTACTATTCAAAGAAATTAAATCCATTGTTCAATTTTATAGACATATTTTACAATCTCCAAATACCATTTTGAAACATGCTTTCAATGAGTCAATAATATTGCCAAACACAAACTTGGATGGTACTACAATAATAAGTTGCCTCCTAGATAAGTTTAACATCAATGAAAGTAACCTAACCTCTTCCTCTGTCCTCGAGGACCTCCAACTGAAATTTACTGACAAGTTCCATTCTTCTGTTCAAAACAAACCAAATTCACCAAATTCAAGGATCAAACTTAGAACATATAGAAAATTTAAATCAGAAATCAAATTTGAACCATATCTTGAACACTGCAAAATAAAAAAACACCGTGTCCACTTTACAAAGTTAAGACTGAGTGACCATACGCTACAAATTGAACTAGGTAGGAGAACAAGACCACCAACACCTCTGGAAGACCGTCTCTGTAGTCAATGCTCAGTCCTTGAAGATGAAGAGCACCACTTCATGTATTGCTCAAATACTCGGATGTAAGGTGCCACTTATTTCATTCACTTTCGATTCAAAATAATAAATTTCAAAGTCTTTCTACAACAGAAAAATTTAACCTCCTGTTTATAAATGACCAACCTAATACTACAGAAATAATATGTTACTATGTATATAATTTCAAACAAATATAGAACACTTCTTGATCACCCTAGGCCATTGTTATATACATTATATCATATTTATTTTCTTGTGTCTCACTATGTACCCGGCATATGTAGCATATAGCCTCTAACTGGTATCATAAGGATCATCTATGTATATTTATATACTAGTAACATTGTATCTTTATGTTTATATTTGTAGTGTATAAAATATTGCCACTGATCCTTAATGGAACGTCATGCAATAAAATATCTGATCTTATCTATCTATCTTATCTTTACTATGCCTGTGTAATGTGCATACCCCTCTGAGCAACTGTTTTTTTTTTAAATACAGTCTGCCTCATACTCAAGAAAATATGGTTCTTCATATTTGAATCCACTTCAGATTTCTATATGAAAATGTCACCAGGCTTGTAATTCTTTAATTTAAGTGTCTGTGTTTGTCTAAAAAACATCAACAGATCATTCTGAGGCTGACAGACTATTTAACTTCAAAATAGTTGATGCCTGATTTTATCTGCCTTTATAGCTAACATCTGGCCATGTTTATCTTGGAAATAAAATTATTTAACACCGTCTGTTAACAACTTTCATCGTCTGTATATAGATCAATAAATAAACAGAAAAGAAGTGCATTTGTTTGTTTACACGAATCAAATTCAGATTTTCTTGTAATAAACATTTAAATGAAATAATTTGAAACAAAATTTTAAGTATTTTTAAGGTTGTCAAAAGTGTGTCAATCTTTCATTGTTCTTAGATACATATTTAAGGCCTTTTTCAGGTATGCACCTTTCATGTATTTCAGGATACATGTAGATCACTGACAAAATATTTATCAGAGATACGTACTAACTCATCAAACAAATGACAGATATCCAACAAGAAACTTTGTAAAGTATTTGCTACATTCAGTTATCACGGAATCAGACCATAAAATAAAAAGGATGTGAAACCAACAAAGTAATGCTCTGTAATGGACAATGTTTTTTGTAAAATTCAATCTGTTCATAAACCAATATAAATCAGTATACAAACAAAAAAGAATAACAAAACAAAGTAGCTGTACACGTCAAAGGTGATATTATACAAGAGATTATGGAAGCACTACGAATACTACAGTCTAACCCAAAGTCTTGAACTTGGCCAACACAAATTTTTGGTTGTGTTAACTTGTTTCTTGGTCCATGAAGATTTCCTGATATTTATCATCATTATTATACTGATGGATGTGTTGAACACTTGGCTAAGTTGGACTTGTACTATCAAGTCTGTATATACTGTACATGCTTTCATTGTTATCATTATATTTCATATCTGACTGATGAAGCGTTATGTACTCATAGGCCCGTGGCCCCAAGGTATTGGAAATAAACATTTGAAGTCTAACTGTTCATGACAAAGTTGAGACACCACAGGCTTCGACAGTCATACCATCATTCCTTCATCTGAAAGAAGTCAGCTGGTCTTAAAAGTGAAGCAGAGGGCTTCTTCACTGCTCAGGATCAGTCCTTTTCCACTAGGAATTCAAAATGAGATTCTTAAATGAAAGATCAATATGAAATCTCAACTTAAAATATACCGTGACTGTCCAACACCTTATCAGTGGATGCCCATCCTTAGCACAAACAGCATTTCTTAAAAGACATGATGACATGGCTTACTGCTTCATCTACAGTCTCCACCATGCCTGTTGCTCGGAGGTCCCTCCCTTAACATGCCTAGGATGTCATGGAAAAAGAAGCTTTTCACTTTCTTCGGAATAGTCCTATATACAGCTTCAGAACAATCCCAGCCAACAAAGTTGATCCTGTCCCTTTTGATAGAGCCAATGAATATATCTACAACACTCAATTTTTGGTCCCTTTTGACAGCATCTTGACTGGCCAGATTCAGGAAATGCTCAGAAAAGAAACCTCATCTCACCTCAGGCTCCCTATAGTTCGTGGTGCCCTTAGTTTGGTTCCTGATGGCCTCTTGGCACAGATGAGGAGGCTGCTTGGATTGTCCACCCACGGGCAGCACAGTCCTTTTGACTACTGAGGTAATGCACAAGGTAGACTATTGCTTAGTCCATGAACATAAGTAATTTTAATAGAAACAAATAAACATATTTAAATTGTACAGGAGCTCAAGTGATCTTGAGTTGGGAGATTTAGGAACTGAACCTGGGGATATCTCAACTCGCTTTATTTACACTTGGCATTGCATATAATAGTCATATGGTCTCTAATTGCCAGGAGGCTAGGCATTAGGGAAAATAGTGTGGTTCAGGAACTGTGAGATAGACTGCAGAAGGCTGCAGTGTTTGGAAGTCTTCATATTCTCCGCAAAGTTCTTGGTGGGTTTGACTAGGCAGTGCTTCCTGTGAGATCTCGTTCACTGTCTGGGTGAGTGGGTGAGTGAGTGAGAGAGTGATATGATTTCACATGATTTTCGGCAATATTTACTACTACTAATAATAATGCAGCAGAGAGGGTTTGGGTGATCCTGGTACAGTCAGGCTGGTAAAGCTCATCATCAGCTCAGGGCCCTCACCCCCTCTACACGCAGCCCAGACAGCGAATGGAACGTCTCCCAGGAAACACTGCCTAGTCGAACCCACCAAGATTTTTTCGGACAATATGAAGGCTCCCAAACACTGCAGCCTTCTGCATTACCCAGATTGTCAGAAGGGCTGTGCTCCCGGTGGAAAAACAAGGCACTCTCCTGATCTGCGCCAAGAGATCAGGAGGTACCAAACCTAGGGCACCGAGAACAATGGGGAGCCTGACGACAGTGTACTTGGGATGCAGGCGAGACATTTCAAAGGCGAGGTCTGCATATTTATCATGCTTTTCCTGAATCTTGCCAATCACATTGCTGTCAAAAGGGACAGAAAATTCTATGATATAAATAATTTCATTAGTTTTATCAAAAAGAACAAGATCAGGTTTGTTGGCTGGAATTCGTCTCAGGCTGTATGTTGGCCTATTCCAGAGAAGTTTAAAAGCATCATTTTCCAGGACGCCCTGGACATGTTCAGGGTCGTACCATGGATGGACCTCGGAGTCAAAGCCACAGGCATGGCAGAGACGATAGTAAAAGCAGGGAGCCATGCCATCATGTCTTTTAAGATATGCTGTTTGTGCCAGCAAGACGAGAAGACGAGAAGCTTGAAGTTGATTCTGAAGGATATTGGGAGTCAGTGAAGTTGTTCAAGGATGGGAGTGATGCTGTCATATCGGGGAACACGAGTTTTGAATTCTTTGCAGCTTGGATAGTAAATGACCAGGAGAGTTAAAGTAAAGATAGTTGCAGTAGTCGAGTTTGGAGATTACAAGATTTGTCATGAGTAACTGAGCGGTGTTATAGTCCAAAAGGTGACGGATTTTGCTTATGTTGAAGATATGAAAGTAGCAGGATTTGGAAAGGGCACTGATTTGCTGTTCAGGAAACATAGTTTCCTCGAAAATGATGCCTAAATTTTTTGCTGAATGTGCAGGTGTGATAGCATCATCACCAATTGTGAGACGGGGAGACTGTGGTACTTTCAGGAGTTGCTGTCGGGATCTGGTGGTTAAAAGCTCCGTCTTTTTGTCGTTAAGTTTCAGATAGTTTAGCGCCATCCAGGTTCTTATTTCTGCGATACAGTCTTGGATTTGTAATGCACAGTTTTTTGCATACTTGGGCTCGGCAGACAAATATAGCTGGTTGTCATCTGCATAGAGGTGGAAGTTCACAGGATATTTTCTAATGATGTCTCCTATTGGAAGAATGTAAATACTGAACAGCAAAGGACCAAGAACCGAGCCCAGGGGCACTCCACAACGGAGTGGCACAGAATCCGAAAGAACAGTGCCAATCTTGACAGACTGGCACTGGCCAGATAGGTAATATTTCAGCCAGTTAAGAGCTGTTCCTCTGATCCCTGTCCTGGTGTTGAGACGCTGAATGAGGATTCTGTGATCAATGGTATCAAAGGCACTTGATAGGTCATTTCAGCCACATCATGACGAAAACATGTTTGACATTGAAATGGAATATATGTATATTAAAAAAAACTGTCGACAAAGGACAGTAAAACAACTAGAATATCACAGTTAGCAATAAAACTAGTGTGTGAAGGTAAAAATAACACCTCTATTTGGACAATACAAAATAAAAACTGACTGAGGCGAGTTTAAGCTAAGACTAAAATAACAATATACTACAATTAAAAGTATGGTAGAGCTACACTGACTAGGAATTGTAGGGATATTACATCACTGTCGAGCTACATGCAAAGGGCGCAATTTAATGGCCTTGCCAGTCTGGCTGTGCCAGGATTGCTTGAACCTTCTCTGCTTCATTTTCTGTAAAACAAAACACAAAAATCTTTATTGCTTGAGAGGGCATTTGTTTTACAGCAGAAGTTGTGTTCAGACACCATTACATATGATTGTTGTACATGTCACAAATACATTTAACACTGAAACAAAGACTTAAAGAGGTATCTGACATAAAACTAGTAAAAACAATGTATGTTGAGCAGTATTAATATTTGAAGAGGTATTTGACATAAAAATACCAATAACAATGTACGCTGAGCCTTTTAAGTAATTACATAATAGAACTGGATTTAAAGATGGATGACAATAAGTATTATTTAATGCTTGATGGAATGAATTGTTTTTGCTCTGTTGTTCCTAAGAAAATGGCATCCGAATGATAAAGGTTTGTCTCTATGTGAAGAATGTGTTTGACATCTGATATCCTAAGTGACTCCTGACATTTTACTTGCAATGTTTTGCTCATTTACTTTGCAGGCGATTGTCTTTTCTTCTTTTTTGGAGGAAAAGATCGAAACCCACATGGTATACAGAAACAGTCCACTCTTTGAAAAACAAAACAAGAGTAAAATTGCTGACGTTAAATGACATTAGTTTGGAAAGAAGTACAGTCCTTGTTGGCATTTTTTGTAGATTCTGTTGGCATGTGCACTAAAATTCAGTTCATCATTGACAATAGTTCCAAGTTACTTGTATTAAGCAAAGACTTAATGCTGTAATCATCTATAGATACATGGAAAGACAGTGATGTTACCTCTTATCAAAAGTAATGTGACTTTTGTACATGATGCTGGTTGTTTCTTCAGATTAGTTGACATAAAATGGGTATACTGTTGTACTTGAGAATATTTCGCTCACATGACAACGTGCATGCATGTGTGTGTGTGGTTGTTGGTAGCCCAGACTGAAGGTAGTTTTATAGTGTTAGCTCAATGAGATACCATGCTGCAGTTAAGCATGAATACCTCACTCAGACACTCAGACTCACTCAGCGGAGGATCGTACTCACGACTTTCACTCTCCAGGCACGCTTGGCATGATGACAGCTGGCTCCATATTTTTCTCCTCTCAGGGAGATGATTCTTGAATAAGGTCCTTATAGTCCTTAGCTAAATACCCTATTGCCCATTCATGAATCTATAGGTACAATGTAGAACAGTTGAAACACTGTTGTAAAGGTGTTGTGTCAGTGTCTCATGACAGTCTAATGACTGCATAACAATCAGCGAGTGAGTCAATGAGCAAGAGAGAGAAATTAGTTTTATGACACTTCTAGCAATATTCCACACTGTACCATGATGGGAATCAAACCAAGGCACGATGAGGGAATGCTTTAACCACTTGGCTACCAGCTGCCAGTCCATCCTGGATTCCACGATTGCAGAAAAAATCACGAAATTTACCTTTCCATGCAGAAAAACGTCTGGTCTGCAGAAAATGCATTTCCTTGCAAAATCCGTGCAGAATTTGCTTATTTTAAAAACTGAGTGAAATGAAATGTAGACTGACTGTCAAAAGTAGGATCGGTTAGACATAAAACGAACTGACATATAACTGTGACAACATTGTCAAAATAATTATTATTAAAGATGCTTTATTAATAAAGGAAGTTTTAGGCATCTTTCAAATAATATTATATGGATCTGACACTGCAATTACATTCACAAAATTGATCATTCTGAAAATTGAAATTATTTCAGATTTGGTTTAAGTATAAAATTGTTATTTGAATGAAACCAGACATAGTTTGTCTGCATCAAAGTTACAAATTCTCAAACACAGAAAAAGATGTGGGTGCTTTGTCATCAACCTTACTCATGATGTGGTGCATACTGTCAACTTAACATTATATCTGTCTCTTAGAATTAAACTATAAAGGTCAGTATAATGTTTTTGTTGTTTTTCCTAAATGTTTTGACCGCGGAATGTTTTACAGAATATTGAAAAGTAGGGTGCAGAATTTGCTTAAATTTGCTGCGGAATTCTTAAAAATTTGCTGCGGAATTCTTAAAAATTTGCCGCGGAATCTAGGAGGAACTGAACTGCCCTTCATAACTATGGGCATTAAATGTGTTTCTTGACACAAGGGATGAAGCTGAAACTTCATTATAACTAATGAGCAAGTAACGTCATACTGAAATGGATATAACTCACTATAACTGACCTGTCAGTGTTACAGCTGTGACGATATATTGTAATATCGATAATCGTGTTGCTTTTTTGGACAATAAATATATTGATACTTTGTTATGTATCATGATACATATAACTGACCTTAAAATTGTCAGAATTCACACTTATTTACTATATATATATACATATATATATATATATATATATATATAGAGAGAGAGAGAGAGAGAGAGAGAGAGAGAGAGGATGTGAACATATGCATCAAATATTCGTGTATCGTGCCAGACTTATGTGAAGTGATTGTATCATGAATTTTCCATACTGTCACACCTCTACACAACAAGGTCAGTGAGTTATGTGAACATAAATTCAGTCAGTGTGAACTGTTTACCTAGATTCTTTTGAAGAATGATTACAATTTTTATGGATATGCCACTTCTTATAGTCTGTGAAAGGTGCCATTCCGACACATTCTAATGTCATCATCAAGCAAGTAATCACCGCCCCTCATGTGACAATGACAATAGAATAAGATGCTTGAGTTTAGTTTTACGCCGCACTCAACAATATTCCAGCTATATCGCGGCGGTCTGTACATAATCGCGTCTGGACCACACAATCCAGTGACCAACAACATGAGCAGCGATCTGCACAGTTGGGAACTGATGACATGTGTCACCCAAGTTAGCAAACCTGACCACCAGATCCCATTAGTGACAAGCATATATGAATACAAAGGTTCATGGATGCATGTTCATGTGCTTACCTGTTTTGGTGAAAGACAGAGGATGTTTAACAGTTTTCTGATTATGTTAAGTGGAGGGGGGCCTAATACAAACCTAGTGATACACTGACACAGTCCAGATAGTTCAGGTATGTTGCATGCTGAATATACATGAAAGACTATATGAAACATTGTAATGCTGACTAACGATCCTGTTAGTCGCCTTTTACGACAGGCATAGTCGCCTTTTATGGCAAGCATGGGTTGCTGAAGGCCTATTCTACCCCTAGACCATCACATGTCGGCATGTTACAAGATGTAATTTGATGAGCACAGAGAATTTTCTGGGTTACATCTTCTTTTTATTCTTGAGTACAAGGTTTCAGGGGTTGTTCTGGCCCCATCATTACGTAAAAACTTTCTATGTTCAACATTAGAATCTATGTCCAAAACACTGTCTTTCACAGAATATAAGCAGTTGTACATCTATAAAAATGGTCATCATTCTTCACCAACTCAATTTCTAAAATGCTCATCAAAGAAGCAAGAGAGAAGAAATATGATTCTTCATGCTGTGGGTGTATCTCCTTTAGTGAGTGAGTATGGGTTTACGTTGGTTTTAGTTTTAGCAATTTTAAAGCAATATCATGTCAGGAGACACCAGAAATACTCTTCACACATAGTACCATGAGAAGAATTGAACCCAGTCTTCAGTGTGGTGAGTGCATGCTTTAACCACTAGGCTACCCTACAGTCCTTTTTCTCCTAGAAGTAGGTGGAAGTTTAATGTAGACATTTACAACTGCAGAGAACACAATCATTATGGATGTTTCTCACAAGCCTTGCTCTAAGTCTGCACTGAATAAAAAGTCAGTCTATGCATTCATGTAATATGCAAGTCTATATGAGCAGACAAGTACTTCAGAGGGACATTGAGTTCCTGTTATTAATATTAAATTTGAATTTGAACTCGTAATTATTATGTCATCTTTTAGCGGCATTTAGAAGTTGTATATATGACCAAGATCTTTATGGATAAATCTTCTATTAAACTCTTTGAAACACAACGTTTCAGGGGCATTTCAGACCCCTTCATCAGGTGAAGTGACAGTTTATGCTATGACATTGATCCTATGATGTCATAAGTGTGCCATGTGACATCATGTGACAATTTGTTGTAGCTTAAGTTGAATAAGACAATTATATGGATTTGTTCAAGTGCAATATTGAACCAACAACCAATGAATCAATAAAAATTGCTAAATACAAAATTGGATGGTACGATAAACTCAATTGTCTCTTAGATAAGTTTAACACCTCTGTTCTGAAGGAGGTTGAAATTTACAGACACTCCTCTGTTCAAGACAAACCAAATTCACTAAATTGAAGGAACAACCTTAGAAAGAGTTGAGTTTTACGCCGCACTGAGCAATGTTCCAGCTATATAGCAGCGGTCTGTAAATAATAAAGTTTGGACCAGACAATCCAGTGGTCAACGACTTGAGCACCGATCTGTGCAATTGGGAACCAATGACATGTCAACCAAGTCAGCAAGCCTGATAGAACAACCTTAGAACTTACAGAAAATTTAAATCAGTAATTAAATTTGAACCATACCTTGAACAGTGCAAGTAAAAACAAGACAAAATTGTGTCTAGACATGGATGCCCTGCTGCTGTAGGAGGCATTCCCTACACTGAGCGTGCTCTGGTGATTAATTTCTATTAAACAAGTTCAATAAACATTTATGCAACTACAAGATGCATAACTTTAAAGTCCCAATGAAACGTGTAAGCTTAATCAATTCTGCTGAGCTGTTTTGGTGGAGAAGGGGATAGATGTAATCCCTTATTTCACTATTATGAGAGAGAAATTACACAAAATTTCAAATATTCCTCAACATACAAAAAAGTATGAAATACAAAAACAAAATATGAGGTGCATACCTTAAGAGTCTGTATAAAAACCTTTGGAAGACCATCTCTGTAGCCAATGCTCAGTCCTTGAGGATGAAGAGCACTATTTCATGTATCGTACTAGAGATTGAGAAGTAAGGTGTTACTTTAAAGTCTTAATACAACAGAAAAATTTTACTTCATCTTTAGAAATAATCAACCAAATAGTTCAGCAATAATTTGTTACCATATACTTCAATTAAATATAGATTTCTTGATTGTCCTCAGCCATTATTATACACATAATAC
The DNA here is from genome assembly GCF_037392515.1 of Haliotis asinina. NCBI lineage: Eukaryota > Metazoa > Mollusca > Gastropoda > Lepetellida > Haliotidae > Haliotis > Haliotis asinina. Next base: position 8,741,017 of record NC_090287.1, read on the forward strand.
TGTATACTGTTTTATTTCCTCGCCTTTACATTTTCGTGAGTGATGGTCACTAAACCTTTTTGCGCTTTCTTATTTTTGCGAGGTGATCTTGTTACATGGGTGTCTCTGAATGTTTTTACACGACAAGCAGGTGCGTGACCATAGAGCTGTTATAAAATAAACGGATTTGCGAAGTGATCTAACAACAAATTCATGTAATTGATTTCAGAATTAATCCTTTTTAATTAGGTGTTAGAGCAATGAAAATAGAACGTTACTGACCTGTGTTAATCCAGATTAGCCCAGCGGTGACACGTGATTGAGCAATGACACCTGTATTGCTTTTGTGTTGTTGACTTACCTGAATAGAGTGTATGATATATCTATATCATCGCGTGTTTTTATTCTTGCGTCATGAAGTCTGAAGCGAAGTTTGCGAAAATTAAACGGTCGCGAAAATTTGGCTATTTACAGTATCATATGTCTTTTTACTGTGATTCATCGTATATCTTGTTTAAGTAGCACCTAGCATCTAACTGTTAAGATAACGATCACCTATGTGTATTTCTATATCACTGTACCTGTTATGTTTACTTTGTAGTTTATAGAATATTGCCACTGTTCCTTAATGGAATGCTATGCAATAAAATGTCTTAACTTATCGTATCTATCATTTTACGAGGAGACTCACAGCCATGGATGTGATAAAATTCAGACATTACCCTGTGACAACTGTTCAGTCCATCTAGATTAGCAAACCACTTGACACTTGCAAAGCATATGCAGGAGAGAGATCTAGTTCCCTCAGCAATGATCATCGCTGATAATACACGGATGGCATCCCATTGCGATGGTGTCTACTTGCAATGCTCCTGCAAGTATATAAATGTTGCCACTAACAACATTTAGATTCAGATACTGGTACTTATATTTAGATTGGTACTTATATTTAGAAATGGACAATTTCTGTACATTCTAACCCAGAATGTATGAAAGTACACCACAACAATCCTTTTCACAAATACGTGTGAAGATCTGTGTTAGAACTGATCTTGAGTACCCCTTCTTTGTCGTAAGAGGTGACTTATGGGATCGGGCGGTCAGGCTCACTGTCTTGATTGAGATGTCATTGTATTCAATTTGCATAGATTGATGTTCATGCTGTCGACCCATGGATTATCTGGTCAAGACTTGATTATTTACAGACCATCATATAGCTGGACTATTGCTGAGTGTGGTGAAAAACTATGCTCAATCACACTCACTTTTCAGGTATATCTAGCAAGTACTTGTGTAAAGATTACAGTGACAGAAGTGGTGTAATTTCATGGGATGCCACAGGGCACTTGATAGACAATAAGTATGGACCCCGAAAGTATGTTATCATCCAAAAAGGGATTTCTTATCATGTGCACTGGATAGATAAGTGTGGACCCCGAAAGTATGTTATCATCCAAAAAGGGATTTCTTATCATGTGCACAGGATAGATAAGTATGGACCCCAAAAGTATGTTATCATCCAAAAAGGGATTTCTTATCATGTGCATTGGCATTCAAACTGGCTACACCCATGTTTAAAGCTATCAGATTTAGAGTGCCAGCCATAAACAGTGTGATTATTTTTGCATTGTGACAATATCCATGAAATGGATCATTGTGGCACATTAGAAATATTTCATCTGTCCCATTCTACATTTACCTAGACTGTCTTAGAGTCACTGAACCACATTATTTCCTTTCTATCCAGCCCTTCCTGCACTGCCCTTAATGAAGCAAGTCTGGAGTGAGTGAATTAATTAGTGAGTTTAGTTTTACGCATCACTCAGCAATATTTCAGCAATATAGCAGTGGTAGGTAAATAATCGAGTCTGGACAAGATAATCCAATGATCAACAGCAGGAGAATCAATCTGCACAACTGGGACCTGCTGACATGTGACAACAAAGTCAGCAAGCCTCTGCACCCGATCCCATTAGTTGCCACTTAACAAACAGATAGTCGCCTTTTATGGCAAGCATGGGTTGTAGATTGCCTATTCTACCCCAGACCTTCATGGGTCTGCAGTCAGTCTGTACTTCCTGACACTCAGGATCTTCTCTCTTATTGAGGCTCCTTTTCAATTTCAAGGAATTGTTTGTTTCCATCAAAATAATACAAATATTCAGTCTAATATTTACCATGGAATGCGGGTTAAATGCTTTTTCGATCCAAAGTACACTCAATACATTACAAATTATACTTTGAGTGTTGTATGAATAGAGATACAGTTAAATTCCATCAAAACTGATTTTATTACTAGGAACAATTTAATGTGTTTCTACATAAACCTGCTGAACAGATTCAACAAATTTAATTTTCACGTTAGTATGTCAGTTACTTCAGTTTTGCAAATATGTTTAACATATAAACACAGACTTACGTGGGAAGATACATGACATGCACTACTTAAAACAAATTAAGGAACATCAATTTCAAGGCTGAATAACTGACTATTACTTAACTGCTTTCAAGTAGTGTGTGAACTATATATGAAGCTTAGTGAGATTCAGGAAAGAAGAATTGTTTCGGATCAAATTGCTTCTACACTTTTAAGTTTATATCATGAGATATTCTCAATTTTTGTTGTGAACTACCAGACACCCCTGGAACTGAAACTCAGTATGAAAATGAATGTTTTCAAATTGATCATACAATCATGAGGCAGTAAATAGTGTCTATTTTGACACCTTGGTTTTGAATACATTTAAAATCATTAAAACCATTTAACAGTAAAATGTTTAACCCATTAAACAGTGTATTTCCAGATCCACATTTTAGAATAATTGCTTTTACATTGATTTTGAAATATCAGACTGATCAAAATTGTAGCTTGAGGAACTAAATCCTGAAATAAGCTCCTCATCCATCAGAATTCCTCATTCTTGGGCGGCCGTGGGTGATGTAACGGATTCATCCTCCACCAGTTCCTGCCAGTATTTACACAAACCTGTAGCCGAGGGCTCCACAACATTCAAGTATCAATGACTATCTCTTCAGACAGATCACAATCATACAAAAGATGATATCTGTCTTAATAGTTGCCCATTTTGTGTCGCACTCCGTCCTTATTGCCATTTCAATTTCACAAGTCGGAAATGCAAACATAGGACTGGGCGTGAGAGGAGAGGGCCTGAGGAAACTGATGGTATTAAACATTAGATCACTTACGTCTAGGCCATAGAGCAGACCTCACTGGGAGATATGATACTATGGGAGAAATCACAGCAATCATCAAAGTGTGGTGTACTAGAAAGCAAGTTTTGGGCTTGCAGTCATGGCATTTCAGGAGAGAGTGAGAGTAAAACCCAGAGCCATACAACTTTGCTGAAACCCGCAAATACAGCATGCTCTGACAAACCTAGACACAAGATCAGCATGAACCAGAAGTGAAGGAAGGAACAGTCATAGAAGAGACCATAGCATACATCACATGGTAACAACTAAGCTTTGTAAAGTTGGTCTTTATGAATATAAATGAGCTGGGACTAGAGTTGCTGAACACCATAGCAGTAGGAGAATGATCTTCAGGAGCTTCACTCCGGTTTCAATAATTTCACTCACATCACCGTAGATGGGAAAAAGTCTCATTATCACTTCAACCTGTCAACTTTTATACCATTGGGGGAGACTTCTACCCCTTTGGTGAAGCTAAAAACTTTCAATAAGATGCTGGCTGTCTATCCTAATCAGGGTGATACTGGAATTTGAACCCTGTTTCTTGCATTCAGGCTGACCACTCTGTACTGCTGCTTACTTAGAGTCTGTAACGCTCTCAAACTGGCCTGCATCCTACAGTTCCAACACTGAGACAATACAAGTTCCCCAAGCCATTATGGAATATGAGCAGGCAAATGTGTCTTCTTGCATGATTGTATTGTTGTTCACACTGCAGTCATACCAGCGTGATACACTGCTGTGGTCACACTTCATAGGAATGTGAATCATGCTTTCTTGTGGACATACAGTAAAGGTGTTCAGTCAATACTTACAAACACAGATTAGGAATCTATTCCATGTAGTGATCTCAGTGTACAATGATCATAAGCCAGTGTTAAGATAAGGGAATTAGGATCACCTTAGCACAAAACTTGCTTTGAGGAAGAAAAAAATAGTTTAATAACATGGCCCATGGTATACAAAGGCGTGTTAGAATCTCATGGAATTCACACACCAAAAACGTACACCACCTGGGCCTACGGCCTGTGAGACATGATAAATACTTAAAATGCACATGAAAACGTTAAACTTATTAATACAAGACTAAAACATCAAAATATTAACATAAATACAAATAATCATTTGAGGCATGGGTTCTATATAGTCACTAAATGACCTTGGTTTGGCCCTGGGTAGATTGTGTTGGTCCATGGTAAAAATGATTTGACCTTGGTCTTCCACAAAGTAAGTAGGAAAACACCCCTATAAAACATAACAATCTGTGAGTCTGCTGCTACAAGTAGGACGGAGAACTCATTATGGAACTATGGGCATATACACATTCTTCCAGCCATACCAAATGCTTGGCATGTATTTCCTAGCAGTATAATTATGCCTAGTAATATAATGTCACGCTTCCTGTAACTGAATCCCTTCATAAGCAATTGATGTAGTGTGGTGCTTGTAGCTCAGACTATTTCACGGAAATAACCTACAGAATGGCAGGTTGGGTAACTGGGTACACAATTATATGCAAGGGCTTTCACTTTGACGAATTCATGCAATCTGACATCATCTGAACCAGGTCCCATCACATGCCACAAACATTCCTTCCAAGGAACCTTCTTCTGTGTCAGCCAATCAGGTTGATTTGAGAGGATGACAGGGTATCACATGACAGACAAATCTACCTGGAATGTTCAGGGCTGTTTCAACAACCTCTATGAAATAGGCATTTGTACGTCAACAAACACAAAACATGCCATAAATCCAACACAGCTGGTCAGAGCAGGCCATGACCTGGTCTTCTAACTCTGGCAGAACTATCAGGCTTGTAACTGTAAACAAGGCAAATTAACAAGCTAAATACAGCATCTATTTGGAAACAGAAAACCAATATTTACACTGTTCATCAACACATCTATGATTTGCTGTGGCCATATGTATAATCCACTCTCTGCCTGTACCTCATACAGAGTAATGAGCTTTGATGAAAGAAGGGCATACCTGACACTTTATGCAGTTGGTGTGTTTCTATGTTTTCAGCATGTGTAGATTAACATATATGTACAGTATTAGAAAAGCAATCTCTGTTGGTAAGCAGTAAGAGTCTTTTAAAAATCTCATTGACAGGTATATTTATTTAGTTTATAGTTGGGGGAATTTGAATTTCAATAATTGAATTATATCAGTGAGTGAGTGAGTTTAGTTTTACGCCGCACTCAGCAATATTCCAGCTATATGGCGGCGGTCTGTAAATAATCGAGTCTGGACCAGACAATCCAGTGATCAACAACATGAGCATCGATCTGCGCAACTGGGAACCGATGACATGTGTCAACCAAGTCAATGAGTCTGACCACTCGATCCCGTTAGTCGCCTCTTACGACAAGCATAGTCGCCTTTTGTGGCAAGCATGGGTTGCTGAAGGTCTATTCTACCCCGGGACCTTCATGGATCTGAATTATATCAAATTAAAATTGTTTATTTAGTTTATAGTTGGGGTAATTTGAATTTCAATAATTGAATCATATCAAATAAATATTGTTTACAGCTGATTAACAAACATTGGAATGAAATAACACATGCATGAAATTTTGATACAGGGGTGATATTGAGTGATTTGGAAAATATATTTTCAAGAGTGGCACAGCTATCAGGGAAAATATAACAGTTCTTATTGTTATGAGACAACAGGTACATCATATTTAATTGGACAAAGGAAATATGCTTTTATATTTATTGGGACACATTTTGATGATATTTTGTCTAATTTATCATTTGTGACTGCTGTGAATAATTTAAGTAACAAACTGACACCAATATCAGTGGAGTTAGTGAGTGACTGACTGACTGAGTGAGTTATGAGCTTTTTTTTAAATTATTCTAGTAATGTTGACATCAGGACTGACAGACAGAGCATACATTGTACCGGAAATCAAATTCAGGCCTTTATTACAAGCGAACTCTTGAACCACAAGGTTCATGTGGCAATAGAACAGGCTCACAACTGACCTTTAGAGACAGGAAAATCAACAGAAAAGCAGAAAATCAAATCACATTTCTCTATTCTTTTCCATTCAACAACTAATGTTATCTTGAAAATGAAGATCAATATAATAACACAAAAATAACACAAGACTTGATTCTAGTCTACAAACATACAGCTAAAGAGTGACTGAATGTGACCATGCCACTATCAACAAAATTCCATGGCTGGGTTGGGCGGACCCCACAGATAGGCCAAGAAGCATGACTTACTACAGTGTGGGACCTTCCTATACATATGAACTGGACCACATTGAACACTATGTTTAAATGAACAACCACAACAGCCAGCAGTGAACTGTTCACAGCAATTCACTAATCATAACACAAACCCTCCTCTTGTTGAGAGAAATGAGGAATGTATGCCACTATGTATATGTGTCCATGACTACTGATTTCAGGTGACACTTTTATCTTTAAGCTTAGCACTAGGGAAGCCATCCTGTAAAAGTCATCCGGCATGAGACAGACAGGGATCAACCCACCTCAATCCCAATAGATGCCCCATACATCTCCACAAGGAAATACAGTAGCATGCTCAAGTAGCCTTGTTCAAGGCTGTACTGAATGCTCAAGTCCACTGCTGCGCAATAATTCTTTCCTTTAAAGAGGCAGGTCTAGATATGTGGACAGTAAGCAAGAACATCAGTTCATCACAGAAATATTTATATCTTATAGATATTATCACACATACTATTTATTACCCTATAGTACAAACTATTTATAAACTATAAATTAGTCTAGCTGAGGGTTCCTTCTGACAACAAACAATTCATGACATGTAATATTACACAGACTTCAATTAATTCTTACCCACATCTGCATCAAAATGGTGTGAATACTTGAGTGAGTTTAGGTTTATGCCACACTCAGCAATATTCCAGCTCTATGGTAGCAGTCTGTACATAATCGAGTCTGGACCAGACAATTTAGTGATCAACAAAATGAGCATCAATCTGCACAATTGATCCTGTTATTCCAGCATGCAAGGGTTGCTGATGGCCCATTCTACCCCAGACCTTCCCAGGTCAAATGAATGCTTGAAAGACATGAACTAAATAACAGCAAAACATATTTGTTGTTCAAAAATAGCTGGGAACCCGTTTTGTGTTTCCAGCATGTTTGTGCACTAGACGAATCAGGAAATTGAGTGATTAAACTATCATTCACACTACCGTAAATCAAAACCATGAACCCCAAACATTTCACACCAATTTTTTTTTCAATTTTTCATCGCCAACTTGTAAAGAAGTCCTACATGTTAAAGAAACAAAGTCAACCCAGTTCACAAAATGAAGAAAACCTTATCAATATTTTGTTTATGGAAACTCAGAAAGTGATAAAATCCTGAACACCTCAAACATACATATATCAGACATGAAATCATAACATCAGCAGCAAACCCCTGAGGTTTTATTATTGTAAATGATAAAACCACTCCCTGTGTAAGGCCTTGGCGATAAGACAACTATGTTTACACTACTACAGGAAACAGAGAGCTAGAGACATTTGAAATTTGACCAAATCAATTTAAACTGCAATTCATACTTCCCCCCCGACAGTCAATTAGGTTGAGATGAGGAAGATTATTGTATAACCCTGTGTCAGGCAGACAGGAGGTTAAGTGTGTGATTACCTTTGTGTGACAGATACTAGTAACTTGATTAATATTTCACAGTTGATCAGGAGCCAAGAGACAAGGGATGTGAAAGGCTCACTTAGTTCCTTTTAGAGGTGATATGTCAGACTATGATGTATATTGATATGATACGGCAGATAGGCCACAGACACACCTGTCAACCTAAAAGTGACGGAAATTTATAACACAATTGACCCAATAAATAACCATACAGCTCTTTTAATAATTTTTTTCAGACACCCACATTTATTTTGGCTAGGTCCACTTATACCTTTCTATCTATCCCACAATTTATCTCTATTGAGAGAGCAATTGGTTAACACTGCTCTTAGCAATATCATGGTGGGGAACACCAGAAATAGACTTCGCACAACGTACTTATATGGGGTAATCAAAACCAGGCTTTCAACATGAGAAGTGAACGCTTTAACAACTGGGCTACCCCACCACTCTTATCTCCATTAAAACTACCCTTTACATCAAACATGGTTGACAGACAGCATTCAGTCCACTGAGTCTGAACTGAAACAGGATATGTACATAACAGAGTCAAGCATAAATATCATCCTCCTGTACCTCAAGGGTCCAAATTCTTCCGTTAACAAATATGTTGTGCTGGAAAGTTCTTTTGCATGTTTCATGCCCTTGGACAGACTTCCTATCTTGCCCACTGAAATCTGAATGAAAAATAGTTACCCTGCATAGAATACTAATCAGTGATTGGACAATAAAGCAGAAAAAAAAACTTGGCATAAAAACCAAAAGCAGTGGAGATGAAGAAAAAATAATTTGAAAATAAAAAGTGAGAGTCTCATAGGTTGCTTGGGTTTGCCATTGTAAGTGACTTAATCATATCCTATTAAAAATACTTACATTGTTCTTGTTCAGTTAAATACCGGTGGGTAATTCTAGGAAACCCAAGCAAAACACTATCACCTATCACAAACATGTACAAAAGCAAGGTAATTATCTGACAAAAAACAAGGTAACATGTGAAAATAAGATATTGTGTCAGACCAAATTGTTTTAACTGATGTCCAAGTTCATTATTCCACATGTCCAAAATAATGTTGTAGCCCTCTTCAAAAATCACTGGGCATGAACTGGATGATACAGTTTGTGAACTGTGTGAAAAGAGCAAACTAAATTATTCCTCCAAAGTCGTGGCATGTAGACTTCCAAAATCTGGTGATTCTCAAACATTGCTTGGCATAAACTGTGATTAAGGGAAAGCTGAAAATAAATAAATAAAAACAAGCCAACATATTCTTTTGAAGTTACAATAGTTTGGATGATTAACTTATCAGTGGGGTCAACAAAAGCAGTATCATAAATCTGTTTATACTAGATTAGGATTAGGATATTAATGGTGCACATATCCATGCAATCGGTACAAGCACATGGCATCAGTATTTTTTTCCCCTCGATCACTGGAATGTCAGTCACATTGTACTATCAATCTTAATGATCAATGATGACAGTCAATTAACCTTCAATATACTGTAGGTCATTTTTAGAGATACCACTCGGGTAGACAACATTTTTAACTCTGAAGTCAGCATGTTATGACTGTTTGGTACTGGCACATATTATTAATCAGAATTGCTGCTGAAAACAAAAACTTGAATAAAGAAACTAGGTAACCATCAATCAGATGATGGTAACAGGCTAATTGTATGAATTCACAAGTGAGTGAATTTGTATTTACATCACTTTTAGCAATATTCAAAGCAGGGTTCATCAGAAATGGGCTTCATAAAACTTTTGTGAGATCACCAAAGCATATACTCTATAAAATTGACAAGGACAGCTTAGAAAAATACAAACGTTAAGCGTAAAGAGAGCACAAAAAAACCCTACCTGGATGGGAGCCACAATAACAAATCTACCAATGGAATCAAGGCCTTGTGCTTGTTACTCTGATCACTATTAAAAGCAAGTCACCTACATTTCTGTACCTAAAGATCAACAGTGGACTGTTTGTTACTTGTGATTAATTCTAAGTCTTTTGTACATCATCTATGAACAGTTTGAACTACAATTTACAAATGAGAAAGAGAATGAACACCTACGCAAAATTCATTCTTGATGAACACCTTAAGAATCTGAAACCTATTTGTAACTTAATGATGTACACAAAAATATCATTTTCTGCGTGGTTAACAAGGAAGCTTATTACTAGTGAAGTTGGACATATTAATGGACGCATGTACTTCAAATATAGATCCACACATCCATGCGGAGGTGGGAGAAAGGGAGTTCTCATTATATTAAAATGATAAGCAAGTATAATACATGTTTTCTACATGAAATAAGCCTGAATGGGAACAGTGTAAATATGTAAAAGTGTTTTCAAGATGGTCATGATGACTAATTTTACCTCTCGACTACGTAATAGAAACTGATCCATAGCAGTAAAAGTATTTCCAGCGAGTTAAAAACATAAAAAAACAAGCAATTACTCGAAACGTCAGAATTAATCCAAAATTTGAAACATAGATAACATTGTGCTGAACCAAAATAGAAGCAAAACACCTGTAAAAGCTGTAAATACACACAATTATTGGTTTTCTTGAAAATAATCTGAATACACCTTTGTCAAACATGTATCAGAGTAAGAATGTAAGATAATAAAAGTTGTTGAGAGGAGCTATCTTCACATACATATCATCATGCTAATTAGCTGAAGGTAATGAGGCACATCTAACACATTCACGAACATCCCACCAGCTGAGGTAGATACTGTGAACACCTTGTTATCTTGATACAACACCCACGCTTGGCAGGGTTCACTGTGGCACGGCTCAACCACATCAATCTTCATCTATGCTTGAATGGAGAAAGATTACAGTCAGAGGTGTCCCTGGTTTGTCAGTGGTGGAGTCATGTCAGTTAGCTTTGATAGTGTTGGATATTGCTTTTAGCATTTTGAAAATGTATGGTGAGTTAGTGAGCTGAATTTAACACATCTTTTCACAATCTTCCAGCAATATCACAGCAGGGGACACCAGAAATGGGCTTCACACATTGTGTCTTAGACTAATGCTTAGTCTCAGAATATATATAATTTTGATAGTAACAAACGTACACTTATAAATTGAAAAGGCGATGCAGGCAGACCCTGAGGAAATAGAGACTTGCTTAATTTAAGGTTTAAGCACCACAGAGAGGACTTGGAAGTCGGAAAAATAATGTGGATCAGGGACTGTGAGACCGACTAATTGTACCTATGTGGTAAATCGAAGCTGGGTCTTTGGTGTGAAGAGTGAATGACTAGGCTACCATACTGCCCCTGAATTTTATCCCCACATAATACTGTCCTGCATACATATACACCAAATATACCTGTTTGTAAAACCCTCAAGGAAGGATGTGGTGCAGGGAAATCAAGGATTATCATGTGGATAAATCTGTAATACAGCCCAACGATCAGTTGATCCCATCTCATCAGACTATTCAGAAAAGAACACCTGTTTCTTTCATGCTGTTACAGTTGGTCTTTCTAGGCATGACAGATTTACTTTAGCAACAGGAATCATCAAGTGTCCTTTAACGTCTTCAACACAATGGCAAGAGAAATCTGTTGAGATTTACCGATTCTACCAGTTGTAAAAGGCAATATAACCATGCAAAATAACAGTGAAAATATATGACTGAATAACTGACCACCAGGTCGACAAGGATTCTTGAGCTCTGTTGGAATGCATGATACTTTTCAAGCCTGTTATAGGCACAAGGTATACTACTTGGAAAGTATAGAAAAAAAACAGATCAGGAGATCCTTAACTTTGATTAGCATTGCATCAGTTCATCTGTCAGTTGGGCTCAATGCATCAAGAAGCAGTATTTCATTTCTATCACCAGGTATCATGAATGTCTGTCAATCTAGTGAAATCCATGGATAACAAACAAGGTGAATCTGGGGTTTGAACCCATGGTCACAGCATAGTCAAATGTGGCACCACAGCCAACTGGGCCAATGCTTGTTGTCCTTCCTTTGCTGATCATGACTGTGTGTACAATGTACAATGTAAACTGTTCATCTGTTTTCTCCTCATTGTGTCCCTAACATTATTAACATCAGCAACAAAGAGAGCTAAAATAACATAAAAATAAAAAGAGCTCCGTAAAGATCCATTCAAATATTCTAAAAAGTGTTACAGATGAACTTGGCAAGTGAGAAAGTGTCCATCTTATCTGACATACCTGCAGACACTGGAGTTATTCTAAAAGTGGAAACGCCCTCTGATACCTAATGACAGCAGTATCATGCCACTTCACTAGAGTTAACCTAATATATTTCTTCACAGAAAGTCAATCCCATTGTTTACTGCAGTGTATCTCAGATGTAAGATATATTCATGTCAGAAGTCATGAACCATATTCTGTTGATCCTTAATCTGAATTTTAAGTTTAATTTGATTGTATTTGAACACTTAAGTATTCCACAAACCTGAAACGGTCTCTGAAACATTAAACATGAAACTTTTTTCTGAACGAGGGGTGAGTTGGTGATTTTGGTTTCATGACTCGGAGGAGTATATGTTGTATCATGGAAAGATGCTCAATGTGGGAAGCGAACCAGACGTAATGTAGATCTCGTATACATACCACTTACGTTAAACACATCTGATGTTATCAGCTGCTTCATTATTCCTTTTTCGAACAATCAAAACCACGAGTCAGCAGGGATTAGTTACTAAAGGTTAGAGTTGACATACTTTAAGTATAATCAACTTCTTTATTTTCACAATGGCGACATTTTGGTATAGATTCTTAATCCCTTTTTAAGCTAAAGCATATTAAAAGGCTGTCTGTCAAATAACTAGAGCAATGCATCCCAAAACGCTTACAATCATGCAATGGATGACAGCAGAGTCATCCCACATGTGTACTCTTATAAAGATATTTAGTTACTTGGTACTGTATAATAACAAAACAATTCCAACTGTTAGTCTGTATTCATTTCATGGCCAAGAATTCAATCATATTGAAGACAACTGTTAGTCTGTTTAGTAATTCAGTACTTTTGAATAATGTTAGGTTACAGCATGCATTAGGTCATTTTGCATTAATGAAGGTACATATCCTTGGAGTTGAAATAGAGAAGGAAATTTTCATATCCTTTGCGTTATTTTTTATGATTTTACGCATCTTGTTCATCAAATCATAATGCCAGTGTTGACGGTTGTCTAATGTGAGCTTCCTCATGTCCAATTTTATTTTTTGTTTACTTTTATTCATTACTAATGAGTTCTTCACACTTATTTTTGTGAAAGTCATATGTTTACATGGTGTTTGCAGCTCTGACTTTCCGTTTTGCATAAGTTAACAAAAAGGAAATGCACTGAAATATCTCTGTATGATGCCTATTATTGTACATGGCACACAGAAACATGAAGTAATTATGAATTACGTAATTCTACCAAAATGATACGCATGTTGATCATTCAAAAACTTGACCACCATGTTGGTCATTTCAACTTTCATATCGCATCATCCAAGCGCAATTGTTCAAACGCTGAAAAAATACTATACTAGTAGTATACTAAAGTATAAAAATTATACTTTGGGGTGGTATTTTTTCAGCGTTCTTTTTTAATATTAACGTTAATTTCAAGCACATCACTGAGAGTGACTGAACACTTCCTAGGCATATGAATGCCCAAAGTCTTTGTCTGGATGCACCATGCTACACAGAGACTACAGTTCCTCTACTTTCAGCTGCTGAGTGAGCAGATTCAAGCCCCATATTTACAAATACAGTAGTGTGGCTATGGAAATATGAGTAGGTTGGTGTTTACTTGGGGAGACTGTTACAGATGTATCACTTGTGTCCTCTTCTGCCCTCTTGATCTCCCCCTCCCAGTACAAGATGGCTCTCCATCTCCTCCTTCACACACACAGGAGCTACTTGAGGAATTGGCCCCACGCCCACAAACATGGTACACAATCTTGCTTTGTGTTGGCTGCAACACCTCACAGTCTACTCAGTTTTAGCTCATCCGATACTTCATTGAGGAGAAATAAGAATTATGGACGCGTCACCCTACACCAACATCTACAAATAGGATCGGGAACCAAGAACCAATTTAACTTTCATGAGAATTCTGATAAGCACTTCCTGTAATGTGTCTTTAAAAAAGGCATCTGTAAATGAACAAAATTAATGATTTCATTTATATTTTCTGATTTAAACTTGTGAAAATAGAAAACACTTGTGATTTCTGGTACTATAAATCTCCAGTACCATGATAATGCTGTCATAATAAGGTGGGGTTTTCTTAGGGGGGACGAAATGGTGACGAGGAACCTGAAGTGAAGAGCTGTATGAGTCATTCTATGGTTGGCTTTTGACGTGGTCAGCCTTATTGCACAGATGTATCAACATACTGGGTGATCAAATCTACACCAGTGAAACCAAGAATCTACACCAGTGAAACCAAGAGGCATTGTAGTGTGTTGAGAATTGAAATAGTGATCTATGATTGAAAAAGATACACATGATCAACAACTGATAGTTCCCAGGGATCTGGCCAGCCAGCGAGATTCTACATTAACATATGGTCAATGAAATGAACATACAGTACAGTATTTTACACAGAATTTCTCTGTTTTCTTTATTCTAGATGAGGGTCTGTATGGAAGACTATAGACCTTCAGGCAAATATATCCAAGAAAGTCAACACAAGTCCAGTAAATGTGGTAAGTCTAGATTTCCAGAGCTTCTGAAAATTAAAGCTCAGGGCTCCTTTTAATTAAATTTATTTTTTGTTTTACTATGAACATTTTTTCTGTAAAATATGTTCATTTCAGAGACTAGTTGTTAGTCTAATGCCATACCAACACACAGTACCTAGAACATGACTGCAGACAACTGCCCCACCCATATATGCAAGAAATGGACTTTTCTCCACTGTTATGGACATAAAAAGCAATTCGTCCTCTAAAATAACTGCTTCCAAATTGACTGACTCTTGATGGCATGCTTGAGATGACTGAGAACATTAAACAACATTCATAGACTCTGAAAGACAATAAGGTTAAACTGGCTCCATAAGATAGATGAGTCATGGATGTCGACAGGTAAGTGTTTTAACCTTTCAGTTTTCACTTGCAACTGTTTTCATCAACCAGTCAAGTAATGATTGATGATCTATTTGGTGTTGGAGACCTGGCAGGATTTATTACTCATGTCACCGATTCATCTCTTACTTTAATGTGATTAAATTATACACAGTCTATGACAAGGATATAAAAAATATGTCTGGAAGGCATTCTTCTGAAAGGGTTACATTGACTTGACCTACCAATAAGTCATTTTGGTTTTTCAATGTCTGGTTATCTTTGATCTTTTTAATTTTTTTACCAATATTGCCTTCACTAAACTCTATGTATAAGATCCTGTATGAACACATGATAGCTATGCTAGCTCAGCATGAATTATATTGAATGAATAAGTCTCTAACACAAAACAATAATATCCACGATCAAAAGATATGATTAAATGTTATATTGTTAATTGACAGTATTTTTTAGCCTGTTTGGTTCTTAACTAAACTACTCGACCAACATCATCGTTTCTATACAGATTCTTGTATTGTTGTCAGGCAAGTATCAGTATTTGTACAAGAATTCGTATAGAAACATGAAGTTTGTTCATATCTGATTTACCAACTTCCTAACAAGCCACTCAAAGAAGTTCAAGAAATGTCTGTCTTTGTCTCATCAACTATAATGCATGGTGACTTATATCATCAATACTAGAGCAGTACTCAGTGATTAGTGACACGTCACCGCCATATCAGTGTACAATACATCATATATACAATGCCTGTGTATACACAGACATAAGTGTCATTCAAGGGCAATATCTCACAATAAACACATAATTTGCTAATAATCAATGATAATTTGCAATGCCATCCTGTTTAGTGTTGTTTTGCTTGTTTAACTCTTGGTTCAATATACAGCCATCCTTCACCATAATGCGGGCAGGTCTTGAGGTCCATGGATGACACCTGTATTACACATGGCACAGTGAGTGAGTGAGTGAGTTTAGTTTTACGCTGCACTCAGCAATATTACAGCTATATGGCGGCGGTCTGTAAATAATCGAGTCTGGACCAGACAATCCAGTGATCAACAACATGAACATCGATCTGCGCAATTGGGAACCGATGACACGCGTCAACCAAGTCAGCGAGCCTGACCACCCGATCCCGTTAGTCGCCTCTTACGACAAGCTGAGTCGCCTTTTAACACATGGCACAGAATCATATTTTAGAAGGACATAGCAGAATTGCTATTTTGCATATTGTGCCCAGTCAAAAGCTATGTTGTAGCATGAGAGGTGAAAAAAACTAACTTTGAAAAAGAAAACACACATAGTCATATGAAACTTACAATCAAATATCACTAGACATGTTAGTTCAACTAAGCAATCAGCAATCAACTGTTTACAGTTTAATTACTGATGTATTCAATATGTATATGATGTGAAATTCAAAGGGAGTATAATGCATCATGCATGCCAAACCAAAGAGATTTAATGCCCAACAAATTGTATGTGAATGCTATCTTTTGGTGCTTATCTGTGCCAAGAAATTTCAATTTTACCTTTCAAAGAACACATATACACATGAGCACTAATTAAGCACCACCAAAAATAATTGTCGCTTGTAACAAAATGGAATATAAACAGAGGAGTCAACCAGCTATATCTTAATACGCATGCAGTTAGCATGAAATTCACATGCTGACTCAAATGCATGCATTTCATGCTAAAGTTCTGTCATGGTACAATCGACTGAGGGGTATGAAAAGGTGAAATGAAGTATTCTTATTGCTTTCTTCTTGATGCATCAAGAAGTGAATAGTGCTGAAATTGAACTTTTTTTGGACATGGCGAGGCATAGGGTTTCTAAAAATACCAGATGGCAGATTATTGGTATGCATGAAGCTGGTTTGTCCAGTCATTGGGTCCAGATTGAACATCAACCACCCTGTCATTAGTCGTCTTGTAAGGAAACATGCAACCACTGGTTATGTCAAGGATCGTCCACGATCCGAAGGCCAAAAAAGACCACTGCCCGTGATGATCGTGTCCTAGTTCGCCTAATGTGACGCTGGCCCATGACCAATGCCAAAGATCTCAGAGAACAATGGAGACTGAGTGTTCGTCTCAAAACCAGCACCATCTGAAGGAGACTCAGGTCCGCTGGACTCCGTACATGACGTCCCTTACTCACTGATAGACACAAAGCTCAATTTTTGGCATGGTATAATCAAAGGCATGACCCAATCAGATGTCAAGAATAAGTGTAAAGTTACTCCTTGCACAAGAAACCTGAAGGCCTACCTATCAGTGAAGCAAGCACATGAAACCAGGAGGCCTACCTATCAGTGAAGCAAGTACAAGAAACTTGAAGGCCTACCTATCAGTGAAGCAAGTACAAGAAACTTGAAGGCCTACCTATCAGTGAAGCAAGTACAAGAAACTTGAAGGCCTACCTATCAGTGAAGCAAGTACAAGAAACCTGAAGGCCTACCTATCAGTGAAGCAAGTACAAGAAACTTGAAGGCCTACCTATCAGTGAAGCAAGTACATGAAACCTGAAGGCCTACCTATCAGTGAAGCAAGTACAAGAAACTTGAAGGCCTACCTATCAGTGAAGCAAGTACAAGAAACTTGAAGGCCTACCTATCAGTGAAGCAAGTACAAGAAACCTGAAGGCCTACCTATCAGTGAAGCAAGTACAAGAAACTTGAAGGCCTACCTATCAGTGAAGCAAGTACAAGAAACCTGAAGGCCTACCTATCAGTGAAGCAAGTACAAGAGACTTGAAGGCCTACCTATCAGTGAAGCAAGTACAAGAAACCTGAAGGCCTACCTATCAGTGAAGCAAGTACATGAAACCAGGAGGCCTACCTATCAGTGAAGCAAGTACAAGAAACTTGAAGGCCTACCTATCAGTGAAGCAAGTACAAGAGACTTGAAGGCCTACCTATCAGTGAAGCAAGTACAAGAGACTTGAAGGCCTACCTATCAGTGAAGCAAGTACAAGAGACTTGAAGGCCTACCTATCAGTGAAGCAAGTACAAGAGACTTGAAGGCCTACCTATCAGTGAAGCAAGTACAAGAGACTTGAAGGCCTACCTATCAGTGAAGCAAGTACAAGAGACTTGAAGGCCTACCTATCAGTGAAGCAAGTACAAGAGACTTGAAGGCCTACCTATCAGTGAAGCAAGTACATGAAACCAGGAGGCCTACCTATCAGTGAAGCAAGTACATGAAACCAGGAGGCCTACCTATCAGTGAAGCAAGTACAAGAAACCTGAAGGCCTACCTATCAGTGAAGCAAGTACAAGAAACCTGAAGGCCTACCTATCAGTGAAGCAAGTACAAGAGACTTGAAGGCCTACCTATCAGTGAAGCAAGTACAAGAAACCTGAAGGCCTACCTATCAGTGAAGCAAGTACATGAAACCAGGAGGCCTACCTATCAGTGAAGCATGTATCTCCATCAAAACAGATGTAATGGAACCTAATCAGTGATCAGTCGCAAATTATGAACTAATATTTCATGTCTTGCATCTGGTGAACGTGAAATGCCAACAGATGTGTCCTGGTAATGGGATATTAATTTGGATCGATAGGAGACTGGTGCTTGTTAAGTAGTTAGCCTTAAACTCCACAAGTATCTGGCCTACTATATGCTGAAGTTAATCCAGAGCAGGTGCTGTTTTGCAATCAAGATGGAAAGTATTGACAAGTTTTACTAAAGTGACAGGTTTTAGGTCATGCTGTGGCATGTGAGTATACTTTCTTAGTGCTTTTAACAATATTCCAGCAATGTCGTATTGGTGACATCTTCGTGCCACTTTTGAAGTCACAAAGAAAGGAAAGAACCATCAGACTCGACCACTGATCCGGGGTTATGATGAAGAGGTTGACATTGATGTTGATTGCTTTATATATATAATAGGATGAAAATGAGAAATGTAAGGCTGACAATAACTGACACTGTTGCGGGTCTGGAAAAGACGTTTTCATCTATTTGTTTCAACTTGTTGAAATCTTGATAATGAAACACATTTCTAATTACTCATGAAACAATCTTGTGTTTTGACAGGTTTGCTGCATCAGCATCTGGTAAGTGCTCTCAACAGTATCCGGCTAAATGGCTTGTATACAACTGTGTGAGGATCTGAGTAGGTAGGATAGGGGTGTTAAGTGAGTACTGGTTTACACCATTTTTAGTAAAAAGTTATGAAAATGATCAGTCCAAACATTTCGTCATATTCTCAATCATTTTAGTGTTTGAATGTTATGAGGCAATGTTAGACACTGTGAAACAATGTTTCAACTGTTACACATTGTTATCTGCTCAAACATTATTATTTTGTTGTGATTTGAGCACCCACTTATTGGGTGGATTTAGAGCTATATAAATTTCATTATTATGTTTTACAGATTAAGATAGTCGAACCCACCAAGAACTTTCCGGAGCATATGGAGTCTCCCCAACACTGCAGCTTTCTGTATTAATTACCCAGACTGTCAGAAGGGCTGTGCTCCCGATGGAGTTCCCGGGCACTCTCCTGATCTGCACCAAGAGATCAGGAGGTACCAAACCTAGGGCACCGAGAACAATGGGGAGCGTGACGATAGTGTACTTGGGATGCAAGCGAGACATTTCAAAGGCGAGGTCCGCATATTTAGCATGCTTTTTCTGAATCTTACCAATCACACTGCTGTCAAAAGGGACAGAAAATTCAATGATATATATAGTTTCATTTGCTTTATCAAAAAGGACAAGATCAGGTTTGTTGGCTGGAATTCGTCTCAGGCTGTATATTGGCCTATTCCAGAGAAGTTTAAAAAGCATCATTTTCCAGGACGCCCTGGACATGTTCAGGGTCGTACCATGGATCGACCTCGGGGTCAAGGCCACAGGCATGGCGGAGACAATGGTAAAAGCAGCAAGCCATGCCATCATGTCTTTTAAGATATGCTGTTCGTGCAAAGGAAGGGCATCCACTGACAAGGTGTTGGACAGTCTCTGTAAATTCATTGCAAAGACGATATTTCATATTGATATTTTCTTTCTTTCTTTCTTTTTTTTAAATCACATTCTGGTGATAGGGAGTGGGAAGTGACTGGTCCTGAGCAGCAAAAAGGAAGCCCTTTAGTATCACATTTGAGACCAGCCGACTTCATCCAGGCCAAGGAGTCGGTTGGATTGCTGTTCTGTTCCACACACCGCATGTACACACAATGCAATGGCTTCTCAGAAAGCTTCTCCACAAAGGACCGACTCTGAGCAGACGTGGTAGACGACTTCACCTGGTTTACTCCCATCGCTGTACCGTCCAGCAGTACATCGCCATCAACAAAATCAACTTCAAATTTCAGATTGTGTCCAACAACCTTGGCACGTTTAAAACAGCTGTGGAATTCCATGCTTTCATTGTGAGTCTTGATATGCATCATTCGATAAATAATTATGTGCAAAAGTACTGATTGAGATATGAGAAAAACATAGAAATGCTGCAGAGGGGGTTTGGGTGATCCTGGCACCATCAGGCCTGTAAGGCTTATCAGCTCAGGGCCATCGTCCCCTCTGCACGAGCCCAGATGTAGCCTATTATTATTATTACTGCCTATAGATTCAGTGAGGGCTTTAGACCGAACTATGTGGAAACCTACTCTTAGTAGCTTATTATCAGTCTTCGAGAGGATTGTTGAATTTTTTTACCATCTTGTCCTGTGCATACAAGAGTCATCAGAGGATCATATATCCTCATATTATGTGCCCCCACATCTTTGAAAGGACAAATCATCCGACAGTTAATTGATGTTTTCTTAGATTAAGTTTGAATCGTTTCCATGGAAGTCATGGAAAATATAAATGCCATATATCTGTCAACAGCAAAATGCACCACTTCAAGATCTGTCTCTTATATCTGCCAAGATCTGTTGAAAGATATGAAATCGTTTTCAAGTTGTGCTCTGGAAACGAAGACTATCCCTCCTTTTTGAGACTAAGTCAGAATTGTTTCCATGGAAACCAGGAAAAATATAAATGCCAAAACATTGTATATAGCAAAAGGCATCACTG